>NW_024609680.1:35000-265000 GCF_018296145.1 Oncorhynchus tshawytscha
CAACAGAGTCCCTGTTCATCTTCCCCCTGAAGCTATGCCCTCTGATGGTGGAATGAGCATCTCCCCTGAAGCTATGACAACAGAGTCCCTGGTCCATCTTCCCCTGAAGCTATGCCCTCCGATGGTGGAATGAGCTTCCCCTGAAGCTATGACAACAGAGTCCCTGTTCATCTCCCCCTGAAGCTATGCCCAACATGGTGGAATCATCTTCCCCTGAAGCTATGACAACAGAGTCCCTGTTCATCTCCCCTGAAGCTATGACAACAGATGGTGGTCCATCTTCCCCTGAAGCTAGGACAACAGAGTCCCTGTCCATCTCCCCCTGAAGCTATGACAACAGAGTCCCTGTTCATCTCCCCTGATGCTATGACAACAGAGTCCCTGTCCATCTTCCCCTGAAGCTATGACAACAGAGTCCCTGTCCATCTCCCCTGAAGCTATGACAACAGAGTCCCTGTCCATCTCCCCCTGAAGCTATGACAACAGAGTCCCTGTCCATCTCCCCCTGAAGCTATGACAACAGAGTCCCTGTCCATCTCCCCCTGAAGCTAGGACAACAGAGTCCCTGTCCATCTTCTGGAAACCCCCTGAAGCTATGACAACAGAGTCCCTGTCCATCTTCCCCCTGAAGCTATGACAACAGAGTCCCTGTCCATCTCCCCCTGAAGCTATGACAACAGAGTCCCTGTCCATCTCCCCCTGATGCTATGACAACAGAGTCCCTGTCCATCTCCCCCTGAAGCTATGACAACAGAGTCCCTGTCCATCTTCCCCCTGAAGCTATGACAACAGAGTCCCTGTCCATCTTCCCCTGAAGCTAGGACAACAGAGTCCCTGTCCATCTTCCCCTGAAGCTATGGACAACAGAGTCCCTGTCCATCTCTCCCCCCTGTGTTATGGTGCTATGACTCAGTTATCCCTGTCCATCTTCCCCCTGTTAAGCTATGTGGTTGCAGAGTCCCTGTTCATCTCCCCTGTGTTATGTGGTCCCTGTGTTATGTAGTTGCTGTGCTATGACAACTGAGTCCCTGTCCATGTAGTCCCCCTGAAGCTGTGACAACAGAGTCCCTGTCCATCTTCCCCTGAAGCTATGACAACTGTGTTATGAGTTGCTGTGTTCATCTCCCCTGTTATGTGGTTGCTGTGTTATGTGGTTGCTGTGTTAGTGGTCCCTGTGTTATGTCCCCTGTGTTATGTGGTTGCATGAGTTATGTCCATCTGAGTTGTGTAGTTGCTGTGTTATGTGGTTGCTGTGACAACAGAGTCCCTGTTCATCTGGTTGCTGTTATGTAGTTGCTGTGCTATGACAACTGAGTTGTGGGTTGCTGTGTTGCTGTGTTTATCTTCCCCCTGATGTGTTATGTAGTTGCTGTGTTATGTAGTTGCTGTCCATGTTTGCTGTGTTATGTAGTTGCTGTGTCCCTGTGGTTCTGTGTTATGAAGCTGCTGTGTTATGTGTTATGTAGTTGCTGTGTTATGTGGTTCTGTGTTATGTAGTCCCCTGTGTTATGTGGTTGCTGTGTTATGTGTCCATCTTCCCCCTGCTGTGTTATGTAGTTGCTGTTAGTTGCTGTGTTATCTGCCCCCTGTGCTATGTTGCTGTGTTAGGGTGCTGTGTTATGGTTGCTGTGTTATGTAGTTGCTGTGTTATGGGTTGCTGTGTTATGGGTTGTGTGTTATGGGTTGTAACTGTAGTTGTGTATGTTTGCTGTGTTATGTAGTTGCTGTGTTATGTGGTTTGCTGTGTTATGTGGTTGCTGTGTTATGTGGTTGCTGTGTTATGTGGTTGCTGTGTTATGTAGTTGCTGTGTTGTGTAGTTGTTATGTGTTGCTGTGTTAGTTGCTGTGTTATGTAGTTGCTGTGTTATGTAGTTGCTGTGTTATGTGGTTGCTGTGTTATGTAGTTGCTGTGTTATGTGTTGCTGTGTAGTTGCTGTGTTATGTAGTTGCTGTGTTATGTAGTTGCTGTGTTATGTAGTTGCTGTGTTATGTGGAGTTTTGGTTGCTGTGTTATGTAGTTGCTGTGTTATGTAGTTGCTGTGTTATGTAGTTGCTGTGTGCTGTGTTATGTTGTGTAGTTGCTGTGTTATGTAGTTGCTGTGTTATGTAGTTGCTGTGTTATGTAGTTGCTGTGTTATGTAGTTGCTGTGTTATGTGGTTGCTGTGTTATGTAGTTGCTGTGTTATGTAGTTGCTGTGTTATGTAGTTGCTGTGTTATGTAGTTGCTGTGTTATGTGGTTGCTGTGTTATGTAGTTGCTGTGTTATGTAGTTGCTGTGTTATGTAGTTGCTGTGTTATGTGGTTGCTGTGTTATGTGGTTGCTGTGTTGTGTAGTTGCTGTGTTATGTAGTTGCTGTGTTATGTAGTTGCTGTGTTATGTAGTTGCTGTGTTATGTAGTTGCTGTGTTATGTAGTTGCTGTGTTGTGTAGTTGCTGTGTTATGTTAGTTGCTGTGTTATGTAGTTGCTGTGTTATGTGTTGCTGTGTTGCTGTGTTATGTAGTTGCTGTGTTATGTAGTTGCTGTGTTATGTAGTTGCTGTGTTATGCTGTGTTTGCTGTTGTTGTGTTATGTAGCGTTGCTGCTGTTATGTAGTTGCTGTGTTATGTAGTTGCTGTGTTATGTGGTTGCTGTGTTATGTAGTTGCTGTGTTATGTGGTTGCTGTGTTATGTAGTTGCTGTGTTGTGTAGTTGCTGTGTTATGTAGTTGCTGTGTTATGTAGTTGCTGTGTTATGTAGTTGCTGTGTTGTGTAGTTGCTGTGTTATGTAGTTGCTGTGTTATGTGGTTGCTGTGTTATGTAGTTGCTGTGCTGTGTTATATGGTTGTCTTACTGTGTTCCTGTAGCTATCTTAAGATGAATGCACTGTAGGTCGCTCTGGATAAGAGCTTCTGCTAAATGACTCAAAATGTCAAATGTCAAATGTATTTAGTGAGGATGCTTAGTGAGGGTGTTGCCTCATGATTAAACTATGATTTAATGGGAAACAAATTCTCATATTATGCACGATAGTTTCTTCCAATTTAATATATTTTTTCACCTCGATCCAGGCACTGAAATAGCCCTTTCATTTAACTTTTCAAAAGCCCAAATAAATAAATAAAGAGACAAATAAAGGGTTGTGCTCCTGGTAGCGTTGTGTTCCTGGTAGCGTTGTGCTCCTGGTAGCGTTGTGCTCCTGGTAGCGTTGGTAGCGTTGTGCTCCTGGTAGCGTTGTGCTCCTGGTAGCGTTGTGCTCCTGGTAGCGTTGTGCTCCTGGTAGCGTTGTGCTCCTAGTAGCGTTGTGCTCCTGGTAGCGTTGTGGTCCTGGTAGCGTTGTGCTCCTGGTAGCGTTGTGCTCCTGATAGCGTTGTGCTCCTGGTAGTGTTGTGCTCCTGGTAGCGTTGTGCTCCTGGCAGCGTTGTGCTCCCTGGTAGCGTTGTGCTCCTGGTAGCGTTGTGCTCCTGGTAGCGTTGTGCTCCTGGTAGCGTTGTGCTCCTGGTAGCGTTGTGCTCCTGGTAGCGTTGTGCTCCTGGTAGCGTTGTGCTCCTGGTAGCGTTGTGATCCTGGTAGCGTTGTAGCTCCTGGTAGCGTTGTGCCCCTGGTAGCGTTGTGCTCCTGGTAGCGTTGTGCTCCTGGTAGCGTTGTGCTCCTGGTAGCGTTGTGCTCCTGGTAGCGTTGTGCTCCTGGTAGCATTGTGCTCCTGGTAGCGTTGTGCTCCTGGTAGCGTTGTGCTCCTGGTAGCGTTGTGCTCCTGGTAGCGTTGTGCTCCTGGTAGCGTTGTGCTCCTGGTAGCGGTGTGCTCCTGGTAGCGTTGTGCCCTAATAGCGTTGTGCTCCTGGTAGCGTTGTGCTCCTAATAGCGTTGTGCTCCTGGTAGCGTTGTGCTCCTGGAGCAGCTCCGCATTGTGCTCTGGTAGCGTTGTGCTCCTCCTGGTCCTAGCGCTCCTGGTAGCGTTGTGCTCCTGGTAGCGTTGTGCTCCTGGTAGCGTTGTGCCCTAATAGCGTTGTGCTCCTGGTAGCGTTTGTGCCCTGGTTAGCGTTGTGTTCCTGGTAGCGTTGTGCTCCTGGTAGCGTTGTGCTCCTGGTAGCGTTGTGTTCCTGGTAGCGTTGTGCTCCTGGTAGCATTGTGCTCCTGGTAGCGTTGTGCTCCTGGTAGCACAACGTGGTAGCGTTGTGCTCCTGGTAGCGTTGTGCTCCTGGTAGCGTGTGCTCCTGGTAGCGTTGTGCTCCTGGTGCCAGCGCAGTGCTCCTGGTAGCGTTGTGCTCCTGGTAGCGTTGTGCTCCTAGGGAAGCTTAATTTCATATCCTGTCAAGGCCAGTGCATAGCTGGCCATCAGCTTTCAGGTTGAGTACAGATGTGCCCAGATGTCTCTGGAACATGGACTGCATCTGTAATCACACCCTATTCCCTATATAGCGCACTACATTAGACCAGGACCCATATTGCTCTGGTCAAAAAGTAGTGCACTAGGGAATAGATGCACCCAGCTACGCACTATTCCCTATAGCGCACTACTTAGCAGCTCACCGCTTTGGGGCTGTAGTGGGTTAGGCTGATGTTGTGATGGATGGATGCTATCTCCATTATGATGCTAACTGACTGCCAGACAGAGCAGCTATCTCCATTAAGATGCTAACAGAGTGCCAGACAGAGCAGCTATCTCCATTATGATGCCAACAGAGTGCCAGACAGAGCAGCTATCTCCATTATGATGCCAACAGAGTGCCAGACAGAGCAGCTATCTCCATTATGATGCCAACAGAGTGCCAGACAGAGCAGCTATCTCCATTATGATGCCAACAGAGTGCCAGACAGAGCAGCTATCTCCATTATGATGCCAACAGAGAAACAGACAGAGGAGCTATCTCCATTATGATGCCAACAGAGTGCCAGACAGAGCAGCTATGAGGGCCATTATGCTGCCAACAGAGTGCCAGACAGAGAAACTGAGGGCCAGACAGAGCAGCTTTCTCCATGAAGATGCTAACAGAGTGCCAGACAGAGCAACTGAGGGCCAGACAGAGCAGCTATTTCCATTATGATCCTAACAGAGCGCCAGACAGAGCAACTGAGGGCCAGACAGAGCAGCTATCTCCATTATGATGCCAACAGAGTGCCAGACAGAGCAGCTATCTCCATTATGATGCCAACAGAGTGCCAGACAGAGCAGCTATCTCCATTAGGATGCCAACAGAGTGCCAGACAGAGCAGCTATCTCCATTATGATGCCAACAGAGTGCCAGACAGAGCAGCTATCTCCATTATGATGCCAACAGAGTGCCAGACAGGGGTACAGATGGCCCAGGAACATGAGCAGAATCCTGAAATGACACTCACTGTGGGCAACAGTAAGTGAGTCCCGTCTGACCCAGAATGGCCAATAGAGACAACATTCCAGACTCAGCCGGCTGTCTGTACCACTTGGGAAGAAGCCATGGGATTGTGCTCCCACATTGGCCAATTCAGTTAGTTTTGGGTTAAAAAAAAAGACTGTCAAATCTATAGGAATGAAGTTAAAAATGAGTTTAATTGAGGAAATCTGTTCCTAAGGATTCTCACAAATAACAAATTGAAACGTCATCTTGTCTCAAGGTACGAAATATTGTTATTTTCAAATACAATCTCTTTTTGAGTTGTGGTCAATTTGCAAATTAGTAGAACTATGTTCAGCCCCCTGACCCAGATCAACTCAATAATTCACAGGCTGGATGCACAGTCAGGGGAGGAGGGACCAAACGATCTGTTTAAATTCAGTCAGGGGAGGAGGGACCAAACGATCTGTTTAAATTCAGCCAGGGGAGGAGGGACCAAAGATCTGTTTAAATTCAGTCAGGGGGAGGGACCAAACGATCTGTTTAAATTCAGTCAGGGGAGGAGGAGGGACCAAACGATCTGTTTAAATTCAGTCATGGGGAGGAGGGACCAAACGATCTGTTTAAATTCAGTCAGGGGAGGAGGGACCAAACGATCTGTTTAAATTCAGTCAGGGGGAAGGAGGGACCAAACGATCTGTTTAAATTCAGTCAGGGGAGGAGGGACCAAACGATCTGTTTAAATTCAGTCAGGGGAGGAGGGACCAAACGATCTGTTTAAATTCAGTCAGGGGAGGAGGGACCAAACGATCTGTTTAAATTCAGTCAGGGGAGGAGGGACCAAACGATCTGTTTAAATTCAGTCAGGGGAGGAGGGACCAAACGATCTGTTTAAATTCAGCCAGGGGAGGAGGGACCAAACAATCTGTTTAAATTCAGTCATGGGGAGGAGGGACCAAACGATCTGTTTAAATTCAGTCAGGGGAGGAGGGACCAAACGATCTGTTTAAATTCAGTCATGGGGAGGAGGGACCAAACGATCTGTTTAAATTCAGTCAGGGGAGGAGGGACCAAACGATCTGTTTAAATTCAGTCAGGGGAGGAGGGACCAAACGATCTGTTTAAATTCAGTCAGGGGAGGGGGAGGAGGGACCAAACGATCTGTTTAAATTCAGTCAGGGAGGAGGGACCAAACGATCTGTTTAAATTCAGTCAGGGAGGAGGGACCAAACGATCTGTTTAAATTCAGTCAGGGGAGGAGGGACCAAACGATCTGTTTAAATTCAGTCATGGGGAATGTCTTCACTCCAGCAGAACCAATAAAAACCAATAACCCAACAGGTCACTCAGGGGAGGAGGGCAGATATCAGGAGGGATAAACCTGGGATATCACCCGGGATAAACTAACAAGCATCACTGTGCTCTGCTGAGCAAACAGCTTCCCTGACAATAGATGATGATGATGATGATGATGATGATGATGGTGTAATGGTTGTGTGGATACAGTGAGTAAAACTAGTAAACGGGCTTAATGAGATGCGTTGATCGTTAGACAGTCACACACACACACACACACAGAGGGAGAAATATGCTGCTCGTTACTGTAGAAACTGATTGTCGTGGAGGAAGACAGGGACTTGTAAAGACCACCCTTTCTCAGGCCAGACAATACATCCTGTATAATCTGACAGAATGGGATAATGCACCAGATGTCAGCTGGGTGATTATTACATAGCTCCACATCTACGGTATGTACATGATAGACATACAGGGATAAAAAGGATCATTTGTTAGGTGGAAGATTACTTCACTACATGGACCATTATGGACACACTGTAAAACAACATACAGTATGTTGGGACAGGTACTGCTATCCCAGGGGATGATGCTGTAGTGTGTTGGGACAGGTACTGCTATCACAGGGGATCGATGCTGATGAGTGTGTTGGGACAGGTACTGCTATAACAGGGGATGATGATGTAGTGTGTTGGGACAGGTACTGCTATAACAGGGAATGATGCCCCAGTGTGTTGGGACAGGTACTGCTACAACAGGGGATGATGCTGTAGTGTGTTGGGACAGGTACTGCTATCACAGGGGATGATGCTGTAGTGTTTTGGGACAGGTACTGCTATCACAGGGATCGATGCTGTAGTGTGTTGGGACAGGTACTGCTATCACAGGGGATGATGCTGTAGTGTGTTGGGACAGGTACTGCTATCACAGGGGATGATGCTGTAGTGTGTTGGGACAGGTACTGCTATACCAGGGAATGATGCTGTAGTGTGTTGGGACAGGTACTGCTATAACAGGGGATGATGATGTAGTGTGTTGGGACAGGTACTGCTATAACAGGGAATGATGCCCCAGTGTGTTGGGACAGGTACTGCTACAACAGGGGATGATGCTGTAGTGTGTTGGGACAGGTACTGCTATAACAGGGATCGATGATGTAGTGTGTTGGGACAGGTACTGCTATAACAGGGGATGATGATGTAGTGTGTTGGGACAGGTACTGCTATCACAGGGGATGATGCTGTAGTGTGTTGGGACAGGTACTGCTATAACAGGGATCGATGATGTAGTGTGTTGGGACAGGTACTGCTATAACAGGGATCGATGCTCTAGTGTTTTGGGACAGGTACTGCTATCACAGGGGATGATGCTGTAGTGTGTTGGGACAGGTACTGCTATCACAGGGATCGATGCTGTAGTGTGTTGGGACAGGTACTGCTATAACAGGGGATGATGATGTAGTGTGTTGGGACAGGTACTGCTATAACACAGGAGATGATGCTCTAGTGTGTTGGGACAGATACTGATATAACAGGGGATGATGCTGTAGTGTGTTGGGACAGGTACTGCTATACCAGGGAATGATGCTGTAGTGTGTTGGGACAGGTACTGCTATACCAGGGAATGACGCCCTTGTCCGCAGGCCTGGGCAACTCCAGTCCCCGGGGACCTGATTGGTCCCAACAAACACAACTGATTTAAACGAATTACATTCTAAACTGAAGATCAGATTCAGTTGATTATTGGAGTCAGGTGTGTTAGCTGGGGACAAAATGTGACACCAATCAGGACCGTAGTTTCCCATGGCCTGCGTGTGTTAACCTCCATGCCAGTAGAGGGCAGAGCTGAGTAGGTGTTACCTGAATAAACACTGGGGACAATGAAGCCAAGCTGTAAGTCAGAGTGACCTCGTCATGTTCTACTGGTCAACATCCAGAACAGTAGCAACATACAGTAAACCAAGGCCTGCCACCAAAATGATGAAATGTACTGAAATGTACCTGAGGGTAACTTTAAACATTTCACTGAATGATGATACAGTGGGGCAAAAAGTATTTAGCCTGGACACAGATCTGCTCTAGCCTGGTCCCAGATCTGCTCTAGACTGGTCCCAGATCTGCTCTAGACTGGTCCCAGATCTGCTCTAGACTGGTCCCAGATCTGTTGTAGCCTGGTCACAGATCTGTTGTAGCCTGGTCCCAGATCTGCTCTAGCCTGGTCCCAGGTCTGTTCTAGCCTGATCCCAGATCTGTTGTAGACTGGTCCCATATCTGCTGTAGACCGGTCCCAGATCTGTTGTAGCCTGGACACAGATCTGCTCTAGCCTGGTCCCAGATCTGTTGTAGCCTGGTCCCAGATCTGTTGTAGACTGGTCCCAGATCTGTTGTAGACTGGTCCCAGATCTGTTGTAGCCTGGACACAGATCTGCTCTAGCCTGGTCCCAGATCTGTTGTAGACTGGTCCCTAGATCTGTTCCAGCCTGGTCCCAGATCTGTTGTAGCCTGGTCCCAGATCTGCTCCAGCCTAGTCCCAGATCTGTTGTCCCAGATCTGTTGTAGCCTGGTCCCAGATCTCTGTAGCCTGGTCCCAGCCTGGTCCCAGATCTGTTGTAGCCCGGTCCCAGGTCTGTTGTAGCCCGGTCCCAGATCTGTTGTAGCCTGGTCCCAGATCTGTTGTAGACTGGTCCCAGATCAGTTGTAGACTGGTCCCAGATCTGTTGTAGACTGGTCCCAGATCTGTTGTAGACTGGTCCCAGATCTGTTGTAGCCTGGACACAGATCTGCTCTAGCCTGGTCCCAGATCTGCTTTAGACTGGTCCCAGATCTGCTCTAGACTGGTCCCAGATCTGTTGTAGCCTGGTCACAGATCTGTTGTAGCCTGGTCCCAGATCTGCTCTAGCCTGGTCCCAGGTCTGTTCTAGCCTGATCCCATATCTGCTGTAGACCGGTCCCAGGTCTGTTGTAGACTGGTCCCAGATCTGTTGTAGCCTGGTCCCAGATCTGTTGTAGCCTGGACACAGATCTGCTCTAGCCTGGTCCCAGATCTGTTGTAGCCTGGTCCCAGATCTGTTGTAGACTGGTCCCAGATCTGTTGTAGACTGGTCCCAGATCTGTTGTAGCCTGGACACAGATCTGCTCTAGCCTGGTCCCAGATCTGTTGTAGACTGGTCCCAGATCTGTTGTAGACTGGTCCCATATCTGCTGTAGACCGGTCCCAGGTCTGTTGTAGACTGGTCCCAGATCTGTTGTAGCCTGGTCCCAGATCTGTTGTAGACTGGTCCCAGGTCAGTTTTCTTTGTGTTTTTTTTTTACCCCTTTTCTCCAATTAGTAGTTACAGTCTCGTCTCATCGCTGCAACTCCCGTAGGGACTCGGGAGAGGCGAAGTTCGAGAGCCGTGCTTCCTCCGAAACACAACCCAACCAAACTGCACTGCTTCTTGACAAAATTCCCACTTAACCCGGAAGCCAGCCGCACCAATGACTAACTGGCAATAAGTCATGATTACGTCCTGTACAAAACCACATGGGTAAAACAGAAACAATGACAGGACATTAGCTCAAGCACTCACGCAGCAACTGGTGAAAGGAACAACCTTTGGCTGTCGCTGTCTAACAGATTCTGTTACAGTCGTTTTAACATTAGTCTGTGATGATGTTGGAGGCTCTCGCACAAAGACAGTGACAATAAGGAAGTGCATATGAGATGTTGTTCCCACTGTCACTATTAAAACGTACCCTAACCAGAAACTGTGGATAGATGGCGGCATTAGCGCAAAACTGAAAGCGCGAACCACCGCATTTAACCATGGAAAGACAACCAGGAATATGGTCGAATTCAAACAGTGTAGTTATACCCGCCGCAAGGCAATCAAACAAGTGAAACGTCAGTATAGGGACAAAGTGGAGTCGCAATTCAGACATGAGACGTATGTGGCAGGGTCTACAGGCAATCAATAACTACATGAAGAAAACCAGCCACGTCACGGAAACCGACGTCGTTCCAGACAAACTAAACACCTTCTTTGCCCGCTTTGAGGATAATACAGTGCCACCAACGCGGCCCGCTACCAAGGACTGCACCCCCCCACCTCCTTCTCCATGGCCGAAGTGAGTAAGACATTCAAAAGGGTTAACCCTCGCAAGGCTGCCGGCCCAGACGGCATCCCTAGCCGTGTCCTCAGAGCATGCGCAGACCAGCTGGCTGGTGTGTTTACGGACATATTCAATTTCTCCCTATCCCAGTCTGCTGTCCCCACATGCGTCAAGAGGACCACCATTGTTCCTGAACCCAAGAAGGAAAAGGTAACTGAACTGAATGACTATCGCCCGTAGCACTCACTTCTGTCATTATGAAGTGTTTTGAGAGACTAGTCAAGGATCATCTCACTTCCATCTTACCTATCACCCTAGACCCACTGCAATTTGCATGCCGCCCCAATAGGTCCTAAGACGATGCAATCACGTGATGCAATCAATGCCATCACACTGCACACTGCCCTATCCCATCTGGACAAGAGGAACACCTATGTAAGACAACATAGAACCCTCAAGTTCAGCATTAAGCTTGAGGCCCTGGGTCTCAACCTCGCCCTGGACGATCCTGGATCCTGACTGGTCATGGATTTCCTGACGGGCCACCCCAGGTGGTGAAGGTAGGAAACAACATATCCACTTCGCTGATGCCACAAGGGTGTGTGCTCAGCCCCCTCCTATACCTGTTCACCCATGACTGCGTGGCCATGCACACCTCCAACTCGATCATCAAGTTTGCAGACGACACAACAGTAGTGGGCTTGATCACCAACAACGACAAGACAGCCTATAGGAAAGTGGTGAGGGCACTCGGAGTATGTGTCAGGAAAACAACCTCTCACTCAACGTCAACAAAACAAAAGAGATGATCGTGGACTTCAGGAAACAGCAGAGGGAGCACCCCCCTATCCACATAAACGGGACAGCAGTGGAGAAGGTGGAAAGTTTCAAGTTCCTCGGCGTACACATCACTGACAAACTGAAATGGTTCACTCACACAGACAGTGTGGTGAAGAAGGTGCAACAGCGCCTCTTAAACCTCAGGAGGCTGAAGAAAATTGGCTTGTCACCTAAAACCCTCACAAACTTCTACAGATGCACAGTTGAGAGCATACTGTTGGGCTGGATCACCGCCTGGTACGGCAACTGCACCGCCCACAACCGCAGGGCTCTCCAGAGGGTGGTGCGGTCTGCACAACGCATCACCGGGGGAAAACTACCTGCCCTCCTGGACACCTACAGCACCCGATGTCACAGGAAGGCCAAAAAGATCATCAAGGACAACAACCACCCGAGCCACTGCCTATTCACCCGCTACCATCCAGAAGGCGAGGTCAGTACAGTACTCTCTCCGGTCAGTACTCATATGTATATACTGTACTCGATATCATCTACTGTATCTTGCCTATGCTGCTCTGTACCATCACTCATTCATATATCCTTATGTACATATTCTTTATCCCCTTACACTGTGTATGACAGTAGTTTTTTTGGAATTGTTAGTTAGATTCGTTATTACTGCATTGTCGGAACTAGAAGCACAAGCATTTCGCTACACTCGCATTAACATCTGCTAACCATGTGTATGTGACAAATAAAATTTGATTTGATTTGATTTGATACAGGTGCATCAAAGCTGGGACCGAGAGACTGAAAAATAGCTTCTCTCTCAAGGCCGTCAGACTGTTAAACAGCCATCACTAACACAGAGAGGTTGCTGCCTACATACAGACTTGAAATCATTGGCCACTCTAACAAATTAGATCACTATTCAGTTTATTAATGCCACTTTAATAATGACGTTTGCATATCTTGCACTACTCATCCCAGATGTATATACTGTATTCTATACCGTCTGTGCATCTCGTCTATGCCGGTCGATCATGGCTCATCCATATATTTATGTGTATATATTCTTATTCCATCCCTTTACTTAGATGTTTGTGTCATTAGGTAGTTGTTGTGGAATTGTTAGATTACTTGTTTGATATTACTGCACTGTCGGAACTAGAAGCACAATCATTTCATTACACTCGCATTAACATCTGCTAACCATGTGTTTGTGACCAATAGAATTAGATTTGATTTGAATAAATGACAGTTTAAAGCAGATGGTGTAACTCAGACACTATGAGAGGCCATTAGCGCAAGCCAAGCACTCCTGTCTCCAGAGCAGTGAGACATCCTCCTCAGGTGCAGCTCACACTAAAGAGCGCTACCCAGGGCCTTTTTTACCCGAAGACTGACACTTCAGAGTCTAACGGTCCTGGTATGGAAACTAGTCAAGACTGACACTTCAGTCTAACGGTCCTGGTATGGAAACTAGTCAAGACTGGCACATCAGTATAACGGTCCTGGTATGGAAACTAGTCAAGACTGGCACATCAGTATAACGGTCCTGGTAGGGAAACTAGTCAAGACTGGCACTTCAGTCTAACAGTCCTGGTAGGGAAACTAGTCAAGACTGACACTTCAGAGTCTAACGGTCCTGGTATGGAAACTAGTCAAGACGGACACTTCAGAGTCTAACGGTCCTGGTATGGAAACTAGTCAAGACTGGCACATCAGTCTAACGGTCCTGGTAGTGTAAACTGACTGGTCTTTAGACAGTATTTACTGAGATTATAGAACAGCTCATCTTCAGCGGCCACGGAGAAGGAGATGGGGGGTGCAGTCCTTGGTAGCGGGCCGCGTCGTTGGCACTGTATTATCCTCAAAGCAGGCAAAGAAGGTGTTTAGTTTGTCTGGAAGCAAGACGTCGGTGTCCGTGACGTGGCTGGTTTTCAATGTACAGACAGAGAGGAGACGTTAGCTTAGAGGACATCATTAACCTCTCTCCAGTTTCATTCTGACAGGTTAGAGGACATCATTAACCTCTCTCCAGTTTCATCCTGACAGGTTTTGTGCACATTCCAGGTAGTCTTTTTGCAGTTGTTCACCGCAAATAATCAGTTCTCACAATGCTTGGAGAAGTCTGGAAAGTTCTCAAAAACCACATTATGACTGGAGCAATCTTCCTATAGCGGCTACAATAGGATGCTAACAGGGCCTGTAGCAATCTTCCTATAGCGGCTACAATAGGATGCTAACAGGGACTGTAGCAATCTTCCTATAGCGACTACAATAGGATGCTAACAGGGACTGTAGCAATCTTCCTATAGCGGCTACAATAGGATGCTAACAGCGACTGTAGCAATCTTCCTATAGCGACTACAATAGGATGCTAACAGGGACTGTAGCAATCTTCCTATAGCGGCTACAATAGGATGCTAACAGGGACTGTAGCAATCTTCCTATAGCGACTACAATAGGATGCTAACAAGGACTGTAGCAATCTTCCTATGGCGACTACAATAGGATGCTAACAGGGACTGTACACAGTGTGACTACAATAGGACTCCACCAGGGACTGAACACAGTGTGACTACAATAGGACTCCACCAGGGACTGTACACAGTGTGACTACAATAGGACTCCACCAGGGACTGTACACAATGAAACTACAATAGGACTCCACCAGGGACTGTACACAGTGTGACTACAATAGGACTCCACCAGGGACTGAACAGTGTGACTACAATAGGACTCCACCAGGGACTGTACACAGTGTGACTACAATAGGACTCCACCAGGGACTGTACACAGTGTGACTACAATAGGACTCCACCAGGGACTGTACACAGTGTGACTACAATAGGACTCCACCAGGGACTGTACACAATGTAACTACAATAGGACTCCACCAGGGACTGTACACAGTGTGACTACAATAGGACTCCACCAGGGACTGAACACAGTGTGACTACAATAGGACTCCACCAGGGACTGTACACAGTGTGACTACAATAGGATGCTAACAGGGACTGTACACAATGTAACTACAATAGGACTCCACCAGGGACTGTACACAGTGTGACTGCAATAGGATTCCACCAGGGACTGAACACAGTGTGACTGCAATAGGACTCCACCAGGGACTGTACACAGTGTGACTGCAATAGGACTCCACCAGGGACTGAACACAGTGTGACTGCAATAGGACTCCACCAGGGACTGTACACAGTGTGACTGCAATAGGACTCCACCAGGGACTGAACACAGTGTGACTACAATAGGACGCCACCAGGGACTGTACACAGTGTGACTGCAATAGGACTCCACCAGGGACTGTACACAGTGTGACTGCAATAGGACTCCACCAGGGACTGTACACAGTGTGACTGCAATAGGACTCCACCAGGGACTGTACACAGTGTGACTGCAATAGGACGCCACCAGGGACTGTATCAGCCCTAACAGACGATTGGTTTGATCGGCCTTTTCTGACTCACCCGAGTCCAGCCAGGTCCGACACAAGGTTCCCCAGGGCAGCCGCTGCAGAGAGAGAAGAGAGGAGGCTGTGGTTCTGCCCGGGTGAAGGACTGGTTGATGACAAGAGGTTAAAGGTTGTTGTATGCTCCAATGAGATCCATTAAAACACAAAACACGGTGTAGAGTTGGAACGGAGAGGAGTGGAGCAGGCTGTAGCAGTAGCTGTGTCTCTGACTCATCATTAGACAGCAGGCTGTGTCTCTGACTCATCATTAGACAGCAGGCTGTGTCTCTGACTCATCATTAGACAGCAGGCTGTGTCTCTGACTCATCATTAGACAGCAGACTGTGTCTCACAGCAGGCTGTGTCTCTGACTCATCATTAGACAGCAGGCTGTGTCTCTGACTCATCATTAGACAGCAGGCTGTGTCTCTGACTCATCATTAGACAGTAGCTGTGTCTCTGACTCATCATTAGACAGTAGGCTGTGTCTCTGACTCATCATTAGACAGCAGGCTGTGTCTCTGACTCATCATTAGACAGCAGGCTGTGTCTCTGACTCATCATTAGACAGTAGCTGTGTCTCTGACTCATCATTAGACAGCAGGCTGTGTATCTGACTCATCATTAGACAGCATGCTGTGTCTCTGACTCATCATTAGACAGCAGGCTGTGTCTCTGACTCATCATTAGACAGCAGGTTGTGTCTCTGACTCATCATTAGACAGCAGGCTGCGTCTTTGACTCCTCATTAGACAGCAGGCTGTGTCTCTGACTCCTCATTAGACAGTAGGCTGTGTCTCTGACTCATCATTAGACAGTAGGCTGTGTCTCTGACTCATCATTAGACAGTAGGCTGTGTCTCTGACTCATCATTAGACAGTAGGCTGTGTCTCTGACTCATCATTAGACAGCAGGCTGTGTCTCTGACTCATCATTAGACAGCAGGCTGTGTCTCTGACTCATCATTAGACAGCAGGCTGTGTCTCTGACTCTCATTAGACAGCAGGCTGTGTCTCTGACTCATCATTAGACAGCAGGCTGTGTCTCTGACTCATCATTAGACAGCAGGCTGTGTCTCTGACTCCTCATTAGACAGCAGGCTGTGTCTCTGACTCATCATTAGACAGCAGGCTGTGTCTCTGACTCATCATTAGACAGCAGGCTGTGTCTCTGACTCATCATTAGACAGCAGGCTGTGTCTCTGACTCATCATTAGACAGCAGTCTGTGTCTCTGACTCCTCATTAGACAGTAGGCTGTGTCTCTGACTCATCATTAGACAGCAGGCTGTGTCTCTGACTCATCATTAGACAGTAGGCTGTGTCTCTGACTCATCATTAGACAGCAGGCTGTGTCTCTGACTCATCATTAGACAGCAGGCTGTGTCTCTGACTCATCATTAGACAGCAGGCTGTGTCTCTGACTCATCATTAGACAGCAGGCTGTGTCTCTGACTCATCATTAGACAGCAGGCTGTGTCTCTGACTCATCATTAGACAGCAGGCTGTGTCTCTGACTCATCATTAGACAGCAGGCTGTGTCTCTGACTCATCATTAGACAGTAGCTGTGTCTCTGACTCATCATTAGACAGCAGGCTGTGTCTCTGACTCCTCATTAGACAGTAGGCTGTGTCTCTGACTCCTCATTAGACAGTAGGCTGTGTCTCTGACTCATCATTAGACAGTAGCTGTGTCTCTGACTCATCATTAGACAGCAGGCTGTGTCTCTGACTCATCATTAGACAGCAGGCTGTGTCTCTGACTCATCATTAGACAGCAGGCTGTGTCTCTGACTCATCATTAGACAGCAGGCTGTGTCTCTGACTCATCATTAGACAGCAGGCTGTGTCTCTGACTCATCATTAGACAGTAGCTGTGTCTCTGACTCATCATTAGACAGTAGGCTGTGTCTCTGACTCATCATTAGACAGTAGCTGTGTCTCTGACTCATCATTAGACAGTAGGCTGTGTCTCTGACTCATCATTAGACAGTTGGCTGTGTCTCTGACTCATCATTAGACAGCAGGCTGTGTCTCTGACTCATCATTAGACAGCAGGTTGTGTCTCTGACTCCTCATTAGACAGCAGGCTGTGTCTCTGACTCCTCATTAGACAGCAGGTTGTGTCTCTGACTCCTCATTAGACAGCAGGCTGTGTCTCTGACTCATCATTAGACAGCAGGCTGTGTCTCTGACTCATCATTAGACAGCAGGCTGTGTCTCTGACTCATCATTAGACAGCAGGCTGTGTCTCTGACTCATCATTAGACAGCAGGTTGTGTCTCTGACTCATCATTAGACAGCAGGCTGCGTCTTTGACTCCTCATTAGACAGCAGGCTGTGTCTCTGACTCCTCATTAGACAGTAGGCTGTGTCTCTGACTCATCATTAGACAGTAGGCTGTGTCTCTGACTCATCATTAGACAGTAGGCTGTGTCTCTGACTCCTCATTAGACAGTAGGCTGTGTCTCTGACTCATCATTAGACAGCAGGCTGTGTCTCTGACTCCTCATTAGACAGTAGGCTGTGTCTCTGACTCCTCATTAGACAGCAGGCTGTGTCTCTGACTCATCATTAGACAGTAGGCTGTGTCTCTGACTCCTCATTAGACAGTAGGCTGTGTCTCTGACTCCTCATTAGACAGTAGGCTGTGTCTCTGACTCCTCATTAGACAGCAGGCTGTGTCTCTGACTCATCATTAGACAGTAGGCTGTGTCTCTGACTCATCATTAGACAGTAGGCTGTGTCTCTGACTCCTCATTAGACAGTAGGCTGTGTCTCTGACTCCTCATTAGACAGTAGGCTGTGTCTCTGACTCCTCATTAGACAGTAGGCTGTGTCTATGACTCCTCATTAGACAGTAGGCTGTGTCTCTGACTCCTCATTAGACAGTAGGCTGTGTCTCTGACTCATCATTAGACAGCAGGCTGTGTCTCTGACTCCTCATTAGACAGCAGGCTGTGTCTCTGACTCATCATTAGACAGCAGGCTGTGTCTCTGACTCATCATTAGACAGCAGGCTGTGTCTCTGACTCATCATTAGACAGTAGGCTGTGTCTCTGACTCCTCATTAGACAGCAGGCTGTGTCTCTGACTCCTCATTAGACAGCAGGCTGTGTCTCTGACTCCTCATTAGACAGCAGGCTGTGTCTCTGACTCCTCATTAGACAGCAGGCTGTGTCTCTGACTCATCATTAGACAGTAGGCTGTGTCTCTGACTCATTCAGGCTGTGTCTCTGACTCATCAGACAGGCTGTGTCTCTGACTCATCATTAGACAGCAGGCTGTGTCTCTGACTCATCATTAGACAGCAGGCTGTGTCTCTGACTCATCATTAGACAGCAGGCTGTGTCTCTGACTCCTCATTAGACAGTAGGCTGTGTCTCTGACTCATCATTAGACAGCAGGCTGTGTCTCTGACTCATCATTAGACAGCAGGCTGTGTCTCTGACTCATCATTAGACAGCAGGCTGTGTCTCTGACTCATCATTAGACAGCAGGCTGTGTCTCTGACTCATCATTAGACAGCAGGCTGTGTCTCTGACTCATCATTAGACAGCAGGCTGTGTCTCTGACTCATCATTAGACAGCAGGCTGTGTCTCTGACTCATCATTAGACAGGCTGACTGACTCATCATTCTCTGACTCTCATTAGACAGCAGGCTGTGTCTCTGACTCCTCATTAGACAGCAGGCTGTGTCTCTGACTCCTCATTAGACAGCAGGCTGTGTCTCTGACTCATCATTAGACAGTAGGCTGTGTCTCTGACTCATCATTAGACAGCAGGCTGTGTCTCTGACTCCTCATTAGACAGCAGGCTGTGTCTCTGACTCCTCATTAGACAGCAGGCTGTGTCTCTGACTCCTCATTAGACAGCAGGCTGTGTCTCTGACTCCTCATTAGACAGTAGGCTGTGTCTCTGACTCCTCATTAGACAGCAGGCTGTGTCTCTGACTCCTCATTAGACAGCAGGCTGTGTCTCTGACTCCTCATTAGACAGTAGTCTGTGTCTCTGACTCCTCATTAGACAGCAGGCTGTGTCTCTGACTCCTCATTAGACAGCAGGCTGTGTCTCTGACTCCTCATTAGACAGCAGGCTGTGTCTCTGACTCATCATTAGACAGACAACAGGCTGTGTCTCTGACTCCTCATTAGACAGCAGGCTGTGTCTCTGACTCTCATTAGACAGCAGGCTGTGTCTCTGACTCATCATTAGACAGCAGGCTGTGTCTCTGACTCCTCATTAGACAGCAGGCTGTGTCTCTGACTCCTCATTAGACAGCAGGCTGTGTCTCTGACTCCTCATTAGACAGTAGTCTGTGTCTCTGACTCTCATTAGACAGCAGGCTGTGTCTCTGACTTCTCATTAGACAGCAGGCTGTGTCTCTGACTCATCATTAGACAACAGGCTGTGTCTCTGACTCATCATTAGACAGTAGGCTGTGTCTCTGACTCGTCATTAGACAGCAGGCTGTGTCTCTGACTCATCATTAGACAGCAGGCTGTGTCTCTGACTCATCATTAGACAGCAGGCTGTGTCTCTGACTCATCATTAGACAGCAGGCTGTGTCTCTGACTCATCATTAGACAACAGGCTGTGTCTCTGACTCATCATTAGACAGCAGACTGTGTCTCTGACTCATTAGACAGCAGGCTGTGTCTCTGACTCCTCATTAGACAGCAGGCTGTGTCTCTGACTCCTCATTAGACAGCAGGCTGTGTCTCTGACTCCTCATTAGACAACAGGCTGTGTCTCTGACTCATCATTAGACAGCAGACTGTGTCTCTGACTCATTAGACAGCAGGCTGTGTCTCTGACTCCTCATTAGACAGCAGGCTGTGTCTCTGACTCATCATTAGACAGCAGGCTGTGTCTCTGACTCCTCATTAGACAGCAGGCTGTGTCTCTGACTCCTCATTAGACAGCAGACTGTGTCTCTGACTCATTAGACAGCAGGCTGTGTCTCTGACTCCTCATTAGACAGCAGGCTGTGTCTCTGACTCCTCATTAGACAGCAGGCTGTGTCTCTGACTCCTCATTAGACAGCAGGCTGTGTCTCTGACTCCTCATTAGACAGAATGACACCTGAACTAATAGAGAGAAAATCGTGGTAAATGAGATGCGACGGAGCCAAATGTGAATTACCGTACAGCTGGTTTGTTAATGGATTTCATCTGCTCTTCCTGCTCGTTCGATGCTGAAAACAGTTTATTTACACTTGTGTCTGTCCAGAGACTGAGACAGACAGAATCACGGCCCACAGGACTGATGTGTTTTAACTGTGACTGACGTGCCTGGAACAATCGTTGATCTGAATGTCATGGCAACGCAGGGTCGTTCTGGAGTCATGTAGGCTGCGAGGGACAAGGGGTCTGTTTAATGTTAACAGATACCCATGTTAACACATCAATCTATGTATTTCAATATCAAACACACAAACTAATCACATTAGAACGGCCCATAACAAAATTGCTGTGTTGAAGATTAAGAACCAACAAAGGATCTAGAACCTTAAAGGGTTTCCTCGGCTGTCCCCATAGGAGAACCCTTTGAAGAACCCGTTTTGGTTCCAGGCAGAACCCTTTTGGTTCCAGGTAGAATTTTTTAAAGTTCCATGTAGTACCCTTTATACAGAAGGTTCTATATGGAACCCAAAATAGTTATATTGCGGAACCAGGTTTCTACCTGTAACCAAACATGGTTTTCCTATGGGGACAACCGAAGAACACTTTTGGAACCCTTTTTCTCAGGGTGCAGATACAGTAGTCTGAATCTAAAACTACATTGTGAAGATAGTGAATCTTGATTCGAGAGAGAGAGAGAGAGAGAGAGAGCAGGACCAATGTAATTACAACTGTTTCAAGGTCAGCTGTCTGTAACTTATTTCAGCCTCAGGGTTCTGTCCCAAATGGCACTCTATTCCCTGTATAGTGCACTACTTATAACCAGGGCTCATAGGGTAGTGCACTACATAAGGAACAGGGTTCTATGTGGGATGCAGGCCAGGCTGTAGCAGTACTGTAGCAGGGCTTCTGCAGGTTTTAGGCAGCCATCCAGAGAGAGAGGGAGAGAATGTGTACTAGACTTATTTAACAAGATCAGTGCCTAATAAAAGTCCAAAACAACATCCATCATATTGAACAATTGGATAGCGAGAAGTACAATAGGTTACATGACCAGCTAGAGATTACATATAAAGTCTTCAACTTCAGGTTGGATTTGACTGATGATTCCAATTCATTTGTCAATTTAAAACCGCAGACATGATTTATAATCCAATTTAGTATCCCCTGTGGACACTCAGAACTCCCCGAGAATCTTACTTCAGCATTTTGTTTCTCTGGTGTAGATGTTGTGCGGTATGTACAGTACCGTTAAGACTCTCTTAGATGTTTGTCTAACTGTTAAAAACACAGCAGGCTTGTTTCAAAAACACAGCAGTGAGGAAATACGATTACAGACAGACGGCAAAACTAGTGGTATTCTCCTCCTTTATCCCCTCTGGTACTTTTCATAACAGCGGGTGAAGAAACACTGTGTTCAAAGTGAAATTTGATGAAAAGTTGTTCTCTCCTCCTTTTCTTCTCTCCTCCTCAGATCAGCTGACACGTCCATTTCCCTCCACTCAGATCAGCTGACACGTCCATTTCCCTCCACTCAGATCAGCTGACACGTCCATTTCCCTCCACTCAGATCAGCTGACACGTCCATTTCCCTCCACTCAGATCAGCTGACACGTCCATTTCCCTCCAGATCAGCTCAGATCAGCTGACACGTCCATTTCCCTCCACTCAGATCAGCTGACACGTCCATTTCCCTCCACTCAGATCAGCTGACACGTCCATTTCCCTCCACTCAGATCAGCTCACGTCCATTTCCCTCAGCTGACACGTCCATTTCCCTCCACTCAGATCAGCTGACACGTCCATTTCCCTCCACTCAGATCAGCTGACACGTCCATTTCCCTCCACTCAGATCAGCTGACACGTCCATTTCCCTCCACTCAGATCAGCTGACACGTCCATTTCCCTCCACTCAGATCAGCTGACACGTCCATTTCCCTCCACTCAGATCAGATCAGCTGACACGTCCATTTCCTCCACTCAGATCCATTTCCCTCCACTCAGATCAGCTGACACGTCCACAGATCAGCTGACACGTCCATTTCCCTCCACTCAGATCAGCTGACACGTCCATTTCCCTCCACTCAGATCAGCTGACACGTCCATTTCCCCTCAGATCAGCTGACACGTCCATTTCCCTCCACTCAGATCAGCTGACACGTCCATTTCCCTCCACTCAGATCAGCTGACACGTCCATTACCCTTCAGATCAGCCTCCACTCAGATCAGCTGACACGTCCATTTCCCTCCACTCAGATCAGCTGACACGTCCATTTCCCTCCCTCAGATCAGCTAGAGCACGACCATTCCCTCCACTCAGATCAGCTGACACGTCCATTTCCCTCCACTCAGATCAGCTGACACCCATTTCCCTCCACTCAGATCAGCTAGTCCAGCTCTGATCAGCCACGTCCATTTCCCTCCACTCAGATCAGCTGACACGACCCATTTCCCTCCACTCAGATCAGCTGACACGTCCATTTCCCTCCACTCAGATCAGCTGACATGTAGAGCTCTGGACCCTGCTAGTTATAGTAGAGCTCTGTACCCTGTTAGTTATACTAGAGCTCTGGACCCTGTAAGTTATAGTAGAGCTCTGAACCCTGCTAGTTATAGTAGAGCTCTGGACCCTGTTAGTTATAGTAGAGCTCTGGAGCCCTGTTAGTTATAGTAGAGCTCTGGACCCTGTTAGTTATAGTAGAGCTCTGGACCCTGTTAGTTATAGTAGAGCTCTGGACCCTGTTAGTTATAGTAGAGCTCTGGACCCTGTTAGTTATAGTAGAGCTCTGGACCCTGTTAGTTATAGTAGAGCTCTGGACCCTGTTAGTTATAGTAGAGCTCTGGACCCTGTTAGTTATAGTAGAGCTCTGGACCCTGTTAGTTATAGTAGAGTTCTAGTCCCTGTTAGTTATAGTAGAGCTCTGGGTCCAGCCTGCTGTTAGTTATAGTAGAGCTCTGGACCCTGTTAGTTATAGTAGAGTTCTGGGTCCAGCCTGCTGGTAGTTATAGTAGAGCTCTGGGTCCAGCCTGCTGTTAGTTATAGTAGAGCTCTGGACCCTGTTAGTTATAGTAGAGTTCTGG
Source organism: Oncorhynchus tshawytscha (assembly GCF_018296145.1). Taxonomy (NCBI): domain Eukaryota; kingdom Metazoa; phylum Chordata; class Actinopteri; order Salmoniformes; family Salmonidae; genus Oncorhynchus; species Oncorhynchus tshawytscha. Next base: position 58,139 of record NW_024609680.1, read on the forward strand.
GTCCAGCCTGCTGGTAGTTATAGTAGAGCTCTGGGTCCAGCCTGCTGTTAGTTATAGTAGTAGAGCTCTGGGTCCAGCCCTGGTAGTTATAGTAGAGCTCTGGGTCCAGCCTGCTGTTAGTTATAGTAGAGCTCTGGTCCCTGTTAGTTATAGTAGAGCTCTGGGTCCAGCCTGCTGGTAGTTATAGCAGAGCTCTGGGTCCAGCCTGCTGTTAGTTATAGTAGAGCTCTGGGTCCAGCCTGCTGTTAGTTATAGTAGAGCTCTGGGTCCAGCCTGCTGTTAGTTATAGTAGAGCTCTGGGTCCAGCCTGCTGTTAGTTATAGTAGAGCTCTGGACCCTGTTAGTTATAGTAGAGTTCTGGGTCCAGCCTGCTGTAGTTATAGTAGAGCTCTGGTCCCTGTTAGTTATAGTAGAGCTCTGGGTCCAGCCTGCTGAATAGTTATAGCAGAGCTCTGGGTCCAGCCTGCTGTTAGTTATAGTAGAGCTCTGGGTCCAGCCTGCTGTTAGTTATAGTAGAGCTCTGGGTCCAGCCTGCTGTTAGTTATAGTAGAGCTCCACCCAAAAACCCAACACCAAACTGGCACAAACACTAACAGAAACATCCACCCACAAACCCTAACAACACCAAACAGGGTCCAGCCTGCTGTTAGTTATAGTAGAGCTCTGGGTCCAGCCTGCTGTTAGTTATAGTAGAGCTCTGGGTCCAGCCTGCTGTTAGTTATAGTAGAGTTCTGGGTCCAGAACATCACAGCCTTGTCTTTCTGCTGTTCCCTGAAATAGCCCTGCAGTATCTCAGTGGGAGAGGATTCACAGTCTATTATACAGCAGAGCTATATGACCAGCAGACACACCTCCACATGGAATACTATACTGGATCTGAATTCATTTACTCCAAAACAAGGAATACTATACTGGATCTGAATTCATTTACTCCACAAGGAATACTATACTGGATCTGAATTCATTTACTCCACAAGGAATACTATACTGGATCTGAATTCATTTACTCCACAAGGAATACTATACTGGATCTGCCCCTCCAAAGGAACCTAACTGTGGAATTCATTTACCAATACAGACAAAACTAGTATGAAACAGGGCCCAGTGAATTTGCCTTTGTTGTAACAGTGATTCTTCTATTGAAGGACGGAGGCGGACCAAAATGCATACAGACAATAACACCACAATGAGACACGGTAGTTGTCCATGGTTTTTTAATTAGAAAACTGAACATGAACACATAACCAAAACAACAAAGTGAAAACCCAACACCAAACAGTCCCGTGTGGCACAAACACTAACACAGGAAACAAACACTAACACAGGAAACAAACACTAACACAGGAAACAAACACTAACACAGGAAACAACCACCCACAAACCCCAACACCAAACAGGCTACCTAAATATGGTTCCCAATCAGAGACAACGGCTAACACCTGCCTCTGATTGAGAACCATATCAGGCCCAAACATAGAAACAGACAAACTAGACACACAACATAGAATGCCCACTCAGATCACACCCTGACCAAACAAAACATAGAAACATACAAAGCAAACTATGGTCAGGGTGTGACAACCACGTATGAGAACAGGAAGGCCCCTTTATTACGGAGAGCACCTGATGGACCTGTCATTATTCACCAATACAGACAATAACACCACGTATGAGAACAGGAAGGCCCCTTTATTACGGAGAGCACCTGATGGACCTGTCATTATTCACCAATACAGACAATAACACCACGTATGAGAACAGGAAGGCCCCTTTATTACGGAGAGCACCTGATGGACCTGTCAATATTCACCAATACAGACAATAACACCACGTATGAGAACAGGAAGGCCCCTTTATTACGGAGAGCACCTGATGGACCTGTCATTATTCACCAATACAGACAATAACACCACGTATGAGAACAGGAAGGCCCCTTTATTACGGAGAGCACCTGATGGACCTGTCATTATTCACCAATACAGACAATAACACCACGTATGAGAACAGGAAGGCCCCTTTATTACGGAGAGCACCTGATGGACCTGTCATTATTCACCAATACAGACAATAACACCACGTATGAGAACAGGAAGGCCCCTTTATTACGGAGAGCACCTGATGGACCTGTCATTATTCACCAATACAGACAATAACACCACGTATGAGAACAGGAAGGCCCCTTTATTACGGAGAGAGTGAAAGATGTACAACGTTGAAATGGTTTTGACTAGAAGAGAGAAATAAAGGTTGTGTTTGATTATGTCATGTTATTATTCTAATTTTATTATTATTAAGTTTGTGATTTTGTGTTTTCTGTCCCTGACAGTTCTGATCAGAGACGCGTGATTAAAGCCTTACCTCTGTAAAAGTTACACTGTTTATTCCTCCGACCACGAAGAAGAAGAAGGCATAACTATCTTATTCCTCCGACCACGAAGAAGAAGGCATAACTATCTTATTCCTCCGACCACGAAGAAGAAGAAGGCATAACTATCTTATTCCTCCGACCACGAAGAAGAAGAAGGCATAACTATCTTATTCCTCCGACCACGAAGAAGAAGGCATAACTATCTTATTCCTCCGACCACGAAGAAGAAGAAGGCATAACTACCTTATTCCTCCGACCACGAAGAAGAAGGCATAACTATCTTATTCCTCCGACCACGAAGAAGAAGGCATAACTATCTTATTCCTCCGACCACGAAGAAGAAGAAGGCATAACTATCTTATTCCTCCGACCACGAAGAAGAAGGCATAACTATCTTATTCCTCCGACCACGAAGAAGAAGAAGGCATAACTATCTTATTCCTCCGACCACGAAGAAGAAGGCATAACTATCTTATTCCTCTGACCACGAAGAAGAAGAAGGCATAACTATCTTATTCCTCCGACCACGAAGAAGAAGAAGGCATAACTATCTTATTCCTCCGACCACGAAGAAGAAGGCATAACTATCTTATTCCTCCGACCACGAAGAAGAAGAAGGCATTCCTCCGACCACGAAGAAGAAGAAGGCATAACTATCTTATTCCTCCGACCACGAAGAAGAAGGCATAACTATCTTATTCCTCCGACCACGAAGAAGAAGGCATAACTATCTTATTCCTCCGACCACGAAGAAGAAGGCATAACTAACTTATTCCTCCGACCACGAAGAAGAAGGCATAACTATCTTATTCCTCCGACCACACTAGTAAAGGGCCCAGTGAAATGCCTTGGTGCTGTAACTGTTAACCATAATCAAGAGAACAGAAGGTTTCCTGCTCAGAGGAATATATCTGAAGGAAAAAAGACTTAGAGAAACCAAACAGAAAACAATCTCCCACTATCACAATACATATGTAGTTATCCCATAACACAGGCCAGCCATAGGTGATGCTTCAGTCCTCAACTACCCCAGGATCCAATATGTTGTTGTCCCATAACACAGGCCAGCCATAGGTGATGCTTCAGTCCTCAACTACCCCAGGATCCAATATGTTGTTGTCCCAGAACACAGGTCAGCCATAGGTGATGCTTCAGTCCTCAACTACCCCAGGATCCAATATGTTGTTGTCCCAGAACACAGGCCAGCCATAGGTGATGCTTCAGTCCTCAACTACCCCAGGATCCAATATGTTGTTGTCCCAGAACACAGGCCAGCCATAGGTGATGCTTCAGTCCTCAACTACCCCAGGATCCAATATGTTGTTGTCCCAGAACACAGGCCAGCCATAGGTGATGCTTCAGTCCTCAACTACCCCAGGATCCAATATGTTGTTGTCCCAGAACACAGGCCAGCCATAGGTGATGCTTCAGTCCTCAACTACCCCAGGATCCAATATGTTGTTGTCCCAGAACACAGGCCAGCCATAGGTGATGCTTCAGTCCTCAACTACCCCAGGATCCAATATGTTGTTGTCCCAGAACACAGGCCAGCCATAGGTGATGCTTCAGTCCTCAACTACCCCAGGATCCAATATGTTGTTGTCCCAGAACACAGGCCAGCCATAGGTGATGCTTCAGTCCTCAACTACCCCAGGATCCAATATGTTGTTGTCCCAGAACACAGGCCAGCCATAGGTGATGCTTCAGTCCTCAACTACCCCAGGATCCAATATGTTGTTGTCCCAGAACACAGGCCAGCCATAGGTGATGCTTCAGTCCTCAACTACCCCAGGATCCAATATGTTGTTGTCCCAGAACACAGGCCAGCCATAGGTGATGCTTCAGTCCTCAACTACCCCAGGATCCAATATGTTGTTGTCCCAGAACACAGGCCAGCCATAGGTGATGCTGCAGTCCTCAACTACCCCAGGATTCAATATGTTGTTGTCCCAGAACACAGGCCAGCCATAGGTGATGCTTCAGTCCTCAACTACCCCAGGATTCAATATGTTGTTGTCCCATAACACAGGCTAGCCATAGGTGATGCTTCAGTCCTCAACTACCCCAGGATTCAATATGTTGTTGTCCCATAACACAGGCCAGCCATAGGTGATGCTTCAGTCCTCAACTACCCCAGGATTCAATATATTGACAGTCTCACAGACGTTTCCAGTTTCTACTGAGCCAATAGCTTCGTTTGCTGCTGGTACCCATCCCAAATTCCATCAGGGCTACAAATGGGAAGAGATTGAAGAAATCCGCTGACAGAGCAGTGTGTGTGTGTGTGTGTGTGTGTGTGTGTGTGTGTTTCCTCAGCTAGTCTCATGGTCTTCATATTACAGGTTCTGCAGCAAAAAGTTTATATGGTGCTGGTTCAATAACAGTTGGTGGTTCTACCACTCTCCTCTCCTCTCCTCTCCTCTCCTCTCCTCTCTCCTCTCCTCTCCTCTCCTCTCCTCTCCTCTCCTCTCCTCTCCTCTCTTCTCTCTCTCCTCTCCTCTCCTCTTCTCTCCTCTCCTCTCCTCTCCTCTCCTCTTCTCTTCTCTTCTCTACCTCTCCTCTCCTCTCTTCTCTTACCCTCTCCTCACCTCTCCCCTCCTCTCCCTCTCCTCTCCTCTCCCTCTCCTCTCTCCTCTCCTCTCCTCTCCTCTTACCTCTCCTCTCTCTCCTCTCTCCTCTTACCTCCACCTCTCCTCTCCTCTCCTCTCCTCTCTCTCTCCTCTCCTCTCCTCTCCTCTCCTCTCCTCTCCTCTCTCTTACCTCTCCTCTCTCCTCCTCTCCTCTCCTCTTACCTCTCCTCTCCTCTCCTCTCCTCTCCTCTCCTCTTACCTCCACCTCTCCTCTCCTCTCCTCTCCCTCTCCTCTCCTCTCCTCTCCTCTCCTCTCCTCTCCTCTCCTCTCCTCTCTCTCCTCTCCTCTCCTCTCCTCTTACCTCCACCTCTCCTCTCCTCTCCTCTCCTCACCTCTCCTCTCTCTGCTCTCCTCTCCTCTTACCTCCACCTCTCCTCTCCTCTCCTCTCCTCTCTCTCTCCTCTCCTCTCCTCTCCTCTCCTCTCCTCATTTCTCTCTGTTCTCCTCTGTTCTCTCTCTCTTCTCCTCCATCTCTCTCCTCTCCTCTTAAACCTCTCCATCCTCCTCCTCTCCTGATATGTTCTCCTCTGTTCTCTCTGATATGTTCTCCTCTCCTTCCTCTCCTCTCATTTATCTCCTCTCCTCTCCTCTCCTCTGATCCTCTCCTCTCCTCTCTCTCTCCTCTCCTCTCCTCTCCTTTATCTCTTACCTCCACCTCTCCTCTCCTCCACCTCCCCCCTCCTCTCCTCTCCTTCCCTCACCTCTCCTCCTCTCCCCAAGGCCAGAGAAAGGGAAGGGAGAGGGACACAGAATAAAATATATCATTTTGTCATTATATTCTGTATGGAGAGTGTATTATCCCCACCCTCTATCTGACAACCTGATGTTCTCCTCTGTTACAGACTCATTTATCTCTAATATGTTCTCCTCTGTTACAGACTCATTTATCTCTGATATGTTCTCCTCTGTTAATCTCTCATTTATCTCTGATATGTTCTCCTCTGTTAAACTCTCATTTATCTCTGATATGTTCTCCTCTGTTAAACTCTAATTTATCTCTGATATGTTCTCCTCTGTTAAACTCTAATTTATCTCTGATATGTTCTCCTCTGTTACAGGCTCATTTATCTCTAATATGTTCTCCTCTGTTAAACTCTAATTTATCTCTGATATGTTCTCCTCTGTTAAACTCTAATTTATCTCTAATATGTTCTCCTCTGTTAAACTCTAATTTATCTCTAATATGTTCTCCTCTGTTACAGACTCATTTATCTCTGATATGTTCTCCTCTGTTAAACTCTAATTTATCTCTGATATGTTCTCCTCTGTTAAACTCTCATTTATCTCTGATATGTTCTCCTCTGTTACAGGCTCATTTATCTCTGATATGTTCTCCTCTGTTAAACTCTAATTTATCTCTAATATGTTCTCCTCTGTTACAGACTCATTTATCTCTGATATGTTCTCCTCTGTTAGAGACTCATTTATCTCTGATATGTTCTCCTCTGTTAAACTCTAATTTATCTCTAATATGTTCTCCTCTGTTACAGACTCATTTATCTCTAATATGTTCTCCTCTGTTACAGACTCATTTATCTCTAATATGTTCTCCTCTGTTAAACTCTAATTTATCTCTAATATGTTCTCCTCTGTTACAGGCTGAAGTCTCATTAATCTGTGATGTGATATGACTGTTATGGTATGTTATATGTTATATTATGGTACGGTAGCTAGCTAGGCTATGGATGAGTCCCAAATGGTACCCTATTCCCTATATAGTGCACTACCCTATGGGCCCTGGTCAAAAGCAGTGCCCTGTATAGGGAACAGGGTGCCATTTGGGATGCACTGTCTCTCTGTCGTTTGGTTCCCAAGAAGGCTGGATCATTGTGTTAAAATGCAAATGATCACCTCTTATCCTAAAGTGAAGGGCTAGAATATCGCTGTCGTTATTCAGATGACTGAAGAGGAATATTACCATACATATGAATAATCATCATCCGCTGTCTGTCGCTCTCTTCAGTGTCTGGCAGCTAGCCAGACCAGGGGGACAAACTGAGAGAACGTGTGTTTCAAGCGGCTGCCTATTCCCTATATCCCTCAAACTCTGGTCCTCCAAGTCAGTCCCTCTGTGTGTTTTCATTGTTCACCTCTAATCAGGGCCTGATTTAGACCTGGGACACCAGTCATTGTTGTCCTCTAATTAGGGCCTGATTTAGGCCTGGGACACCAGTCATTGTTGCCCTCTAATCAGGGCCTGATTTAGACCTGGGACACCAGTCATTGTTGTCCTCTAATCAGGGCCTGATTTAGACCTGGGACACCAGTCATTGTTCCCCTGTAATCAGGGACTGAATTAGACCTGGGACATCAGATGTGTGCCGCAGGCTCCGGACCTCCTAGGGTCAGAGTTAATCTACATATGGTGGATTACTGACCACAGCCCTATGGTCATATTACAGTGGAGTCTGCTGAGGGGAGGACGGCTCATAATAATGTCTGGAACGGAGCAAATGGAATGGCATCAAACCATGTGTTAGATGTATTTGATACCGTTCCACTGATTCTGCTCCATCCATTACCACGAGCCCCATCCTCTCCAAGTAAGGTGCCACCAAACTCCTGTGGGTCATAAGTAGTGCACTGCATAGGGGATAGGGTGCCATTTTGGAGGCAACCCAAGGCTTTAATTAGACGTTGAGTGTAGGATTAAATTGGCTATTGCCAAGTTACATTCAGATGGACATTTAATGTATTGAGATAGTCGCTAGTGAAAGTCTACACAACCCCTTGGACAGTCTTCACATTTCCTGCTTTAAAATTCAATCGGAAAAGAGATTCAATTAGATTTTTCCCCCTATTGATCTACACAACCTAATCCACATTTTCATAGAGAAATAATAAAAAAAATATAAAAAAATAAATGGATTTACTAATAAAAATGGATTTACTAAGAAATTGAAAATGAGTGTAATTGATTGTCTTCACATCCAAGAGTGGAATGGGTGGAATCACTTGTGGCAGCCATTACAGCTGTGAATGAATGTGAATAAGATTCAACCAACCTTGCACAACTCTTAGGGCAACATATATCAGAGAGAATAAAGTAGACGGCACACGTCAAACGTATGATTTATGACCCTATGTCAGGATGACGTGTGCATGCCCATATTTGGGCATCCGGTCAGGACATCCTGGCGGGAACGGATCACGTGCTTATGCCCATATATGGGCATCCTGTTCCTGTTCTCACGCATTAGAGGGTGTGCTAATTTATGCATATATCTATTCCTTTGAAGTTGTCATGATGATTGACGTGTAGGGACCTGGTTGAACTGGGGGGGTCTGTGTTTGAACATTTGAAAGAGACTGGCCCCACACCCCCTATTGTATTGCCCTTAGGGTTGTTGTCTATGAAACAGGAATGGCTGGGAGGGGGAGTGAGTCAACTTTTTGGACAAAATTAAAAACTACAGGTTTGGGTCAAATCCAATGCAATACAGCACAGAGTGAAACTCTCTGTATTTTCAAGTAATGTGGTGGCAGCATCATGTTATGGGTATGCTTCTCACCAGCAGGGACTGGGGGGGTTTATCAGGATCAAAATGAATATAAAGAGTAAAATCCAGGTAAAAAGTTAGTTTCGTTTTTTGCATGATAATAACACACATTTGAATGCCAAAGAATGGCTCTCCAATAGGTGTTGATTGTTCCTGAGCGGTCCAGTCTCAGTCCTGACTTAAATTAGCTTGAAAATCAGAGACACGGTTAGAATATTACTGTCCATCAATGATTGCCAACCAAATTTACTGAGCTTGAGTCATTTTTACAAAAACAATGGACATACAGTGTTCAGACCACTTGACTTTTTCCACATTTTGTTACGTTACAACCTTATTCTAAAATTGAATAAATTATGTTTTCCTCATCAATTTACAGACAATACCCGATAATGACAAAGCAAATTTATTAAAAATTTAAAAAGTGAAATAACTTATTTACATAAGTATTCAGACCCTTTGCTATGAGACTTGAATTTGAGCTCAGGTAAATCCTGTTTCCATTGTTCATCCTTGAGATGTTTCTACAACTTGTTTGGAGTCCACATGTGGTAAATTCAATTGATTGGACATGATTTGGAAAGGTAAACACCTGTCTATATAAGGTCCCACAGTTGACGGTGCATTTCAGAGCAAAAACCAAGCCATGAGGTCGAAGGAATTGTCCGTAGAGCTCCGAGACAGAATTGTTTTGAGGCACAGATCTGGGGAAAGGTACCAAAACATTTCTGCAGCATTGAAGGTACCAAGAACACAGCGGCCTCCATCATTCTTAAATGGAAGAAGTTTGGAACCACCAAGACTCTTTCTAGAGCTGGCCGCCCGGGCCAAACTGAGCAACCCTGATGGTCACTGACAGAGCTCCAGTGTTCCTCTGTGGAGATGGGAGAACCTTCCAGAAGGACAACCATCTCTGCAGCACTTCACTAATAAAGACTTTATGGTAGAGTGGCCAGACGGAAGCCACTCCTCAAAAAAATGCACGACAGCCTGCTTGGAGTTTGTCAAAAGACTCTCAAACCATGAGAAACAAGATTCTCTGGTCTGATGAAACCAAGATTGAACTCTTTGGCCTGAATGCCAAGCATCACATCTGGAGGAAACCTGGCACCATCCCTATGGTGAAGCATGGTGGTGACAGCATCATGCTGTGGGGATGTTTTTCAGCGGCAGGGACTGGGAGACTAGTCAGGATCGAGGAACCACAGACTGGGGCGAAGGATTATAGCTTCCAACAGGACAAAGACCCTAAGCACACAGCCAAGACAACGCAGGAGTGGCTTCAGGACAAGTTTCTGAATGTCCTTGAGTGGCCCAGCCACAGCTCAGACTTGAACCCGATCAAACATCTCTGGAGAGACCTGGAAATAGTTGTGCAGTGACGCTCCTCATCCAACCTGACAGAGCTTGAGAGGATCTGCAGAGAAGAATGGGAGGCATCTCATATGTATATACTGTACTCGATACCATCTATTGTATCTTGCCTATGCTGCTCTGTACCATCACTCATTCATATATCCTTATGTACATATTCTTTATCCCCTTACACTGTGTATAAGACAGTAGTTTTGGAATTGTTAGTTAGATTACTTGTTGGTTATTACTGCATTGTCGGAACTAGAAGCACAAGCATTTCGCTACACTCGCATTAACATCTGCTAACCATGTGTATGTGACAAATAAAATTTGATTAGATTTTGAGTAACTCCCCAAATACTGGTGTGCCAAGCTTCATACCCAAGAAGACTTTGAGGATATATTTGTGTCAAAGGTGCTTCAACAAAAGTACTAAGTAAAGGGTCTGAATGCTTCAACAAAGTACTAAGTAAAGGGTCTGAATACTTCAACAAAGTACTAAGTAAAGGGTCTGAATACTTCAACAAAGTACTAAGTAAAGGGTCTGAATACTTCAACAAAGTACTAAGTAAAGGGTCTGAATACTTCAACAAAGTACTAAGTAAAGGGTCTGAATACTTCAACAAAGTACTAAGTAAAGGGTCTGAATACTTCAACAAAGTACTAAGTAAAGGGTCTGAATACTTCAACAAAGTACTAAAGGGTCTGAATACTTCAACAAAGTACTAAGTAAAGGGTCTGAATACTTCAACAAAGTACTAAGTAAAGGGTCTGAATACTTCAACAAAGTACTAAGTAAAGGGTCTGAATACTTCAACAAAGTACTAAGTAAAGGGTCTGAATACTTCAACAAAGTACTAAGTAAAGGGTCTGAATACTTCAACAAAGTACTAAGTAAAGGGTCTGAATACTTCAACAAAGTACTAAGTAAAGGGTCTGAATACTTCAACAAAGTACTAAGTAAAGGGTCTGAATACTTCAACAAAGTACTAAGTAAAGGGTCTGAATACTTCAACAAAGTACTAAGTAAAGGGTCTGAATACTTCAACAAAGTACTAAGTAAAGGGTCTGAATACTTCAACAAAGTACTAAGTAAAGGGTCTGAATACTTCAACAAAGTACTAAGTAAAGGGTCTGAATACTTCAACAAAGTACTAAGTAAAGGGTCTGAATACTTCAACAAAGTACTAAGTAAAGGGTCTGAATACTTCAACAAAGTACTAAGTAAAGGGTCTGAATACTTCAACAAAGTACTAAGTAAAGGGTCTGAATACTTCAACAAAGTACTAAGTAAAGGGTCTGAATACTTCAACAAAGTACTAAGTAAAGGGTCTGAATACTTCAACAAAAAGTACTGAATACTTCAACAAAGTAAGGGTCTGAATACTTCAACAAAGTACTAAGTAAAGGGTCTGAATACTTCAACAAAGTACTAAGTAAAGGGTCTGAATACTTCAACAAAGTACTAAGTAAAGGGTCTGAATACTTCAACAAAGTACTAAGTAAAGGGTCTGAATACTTCAACAAAGTACTAAGTAAAGGGTCTGAATACTTCAACAAAGTACTAAGTAAAGGGTCTGAATACTTCAACAAAGTACTAAGTAAAGGGTCTGAATACTTCAACAAAGTACTAAGTAAAGGGTCTGAATACTTCAACAAAGTACTAAGTAAAGGGTCTGAATACTTCAACAAAGTACTAAGTAAAGGGTCTGAATACTTCAACAAAGTACTAAGTAAAGGGTCTGAATACTTATGGAAATGTGAAAGTCATTTTTTTATTTTCTGTACATTTTCTCAAACTTATAAAAACCTGTTTTTGCTTTGTCATTATGGAGTATTGTTTTAGAATAAGGCTGTAAACGTAACAAAATGTGGAAAAAGTCAAGGGGTCTGAATACTTTCCTGTATGCTCTGTATGTTGGTAGAATATTATAAAAAATGATTCACTGCTGTCATGGCTGCCAAAGGTGCTTCCACCAAGTATTAACTCTGGGGGGGGGGGGGGACATACGCAATCAAGACGTCTTCAGGTTAATTTGATTATTTTCCGTAAAGATTTTTCACTTTGAAAATGTGGAGTAGGTTGTGCAGACCTTTGGGGGGAAAATGTGAATTGTCACGCCCTGACCTGAGTATTCTTTGTTTTCTTTATTTGGTTAGGTCAGGGTGCGACATGGGTGATGAATGTGTTTTTCTACTGTCTAGGGGTCTTGTAGGTTTATGGGGTTGTTTATCATCTAGGTGTTTATATATGTCTATGGTTGCCTAGATTGGTTCTCAATTAGAGGCAGGTGTTTATCCTTGTCTCTGATTGGGAACTATATTTAGGCAGCCATCTTCTTTGGGTATTTCGTGGGTTATTGTCTATGTGATGTTGCATGTTTGCACTCAGTGTTTATAGCGGTCACGTTCGTTTTGATATTCTGTTTTGTTTGTTTAGTGTACTTCGTGTTATTTTCGTCTTACTTTAAAATAATGGATTCACATCACGCTGCACTTTGGTCTCCCCACTACGACGTTTGTGACAGTAATCCCCTTTTGAAGTGTAATCCCTTTTGAAATGTAATCCCTTTTGAAGTGTAATCCCTTTTGAAATGTAATCCCTTTTGAAATGTAATCCCTTTTGAAATGTAATCCCTTTTGAAGTGTAATCCCTTTTGAAATGTAATCCCTTTTGAAGTGTAATCCCTTTTGAAATGTAATCCCTTTTGAAGTGTAATCTCGTTTGAAATGTAATCCCTTTTGAAATGTAATCCCTTTTGAAATGTAATCCCTTTTGAAATGTAATCCCTTTTGAAATGTAATCTTAAAACTGTGCAAGGGGCGTGTAGACTTTCACTAGACACTGTAAATATACACAAAAAAAACATTACAAAGCATATAGCCTGCATCCCAAATGGCACCCTATTCCCCATATAGTGAACTACATAGGGAATATGGTCCCATTAGGGACTCGCATATTATTTCTGGTTTTCGACATACCTGCCATGGTTGAAATCCCAAGGATCACACCTATGGACAACTCAATCTGCGTGCCCTAAAAACAAAACACACAAACACCCTCATCAATTCTCTGTTGTTATTTGTTAAGGCCATGTGTGAAAACCCAAACACGTGACATATAGTGGGGCTAAGTGTACCTATGATGAAAATTACAGGCCTCTCTCATCTTTTTAAGTGGGAGAACTTGCACAATTGGTGGCTGACTAAATACTTTTTTTTGCCCCACTGTACCCCACACATCACAGTTGACTAGACCTGAGGTAGACTTACAGGAAGCAACATACCCCACACATCACAGTTGACTAGACCTGAGGTAGACTTACAGGGAACAACATATAGCAACACATGCACAATTGGTGGCTGACTAAATCCTTTTTTTTGCCCCACTGTATGTTTATATAGTGTGTGTTTCATGCTGTAATGAAAAACCAGCGCTGAAAGCTGAAGCTTTTGTATTCAACTTCAATGAGTCCATTTGTTGTCCCTCAGAATGAAAAGTCTTTGAATGAGGTTAAGTGAGTTAGATGTGGATAAAAGAGTCTGCTTTATGTGGCAAAAAAATAAATACATGTCAATGTTTTGAAAAGCTAAAATAGAATTGGACCAACTCTCTAGTTACAGTAAATGACAGATACCAGATTCTCACTTCAACGTTAATGAAACAGATATCTACCACATATTACTGTAGAATCTATCTAGTATTACTGTAATACTAGTATGGATAGAGGGTATTACTGTAGAATATATCTAGTATTACTGTAATACTAGTATGGATAGAGGGCTACAGCATATTACTGTATAATATATCTAGTATTACTGTAATACTAGTATGGATAGAGGTCTACCACATATTACTGTAGAATATATCTAGTATTACTGGAATACTAGTATGGATAGAGGTCTACCGCATATTACTGTAGAATCTATCTAGTATTACTGTAATACTAGTATGGATAGAGGTCTACCACATATTACTGTAGAATCTATCTAGTATTACTGGAATACTAGTATGGATAGAGGGCTACAGCATATTACTGTATAATCTATGTAGTATTACTGTAATACTAGTATGGATAGAGGGCTACAGCATATTACTGTATAATATATCTAGTATTACTGTAATACTAGTATGGATAGAGGTCTACCACATATTACTGTAGAATATATCTAGTATTACTGTAATACTAGTATGGATAGAGATCTACCACATATTACTGTAGAATGTATCTAGTATTACTGTAATACTAGTATGGATAGAGGTCTACCACATATTACTGTAGAATCTATCTAGTATTACTGTAATACTAGTATGGATAGAGGTCTACCACATATTACTGTAGAATATATCTAGTATTACTGTAATACTAGTATGGATAGAGGGCTACAGCATATTACTGTATAATATATCTAGTATTACTGTAATACTAGTATGGATAGAGGTCTACCACATATTACTGTAGAATATATCTAGTATTACTGTAATACTAGTATGGATAGAGATCTACCACATATTACTGTAGAATGTATCTAGTATTACTGTAATACTAGTATGGATAGAGGTCTACCACATATTACTGTAGAATCTATCTAGTATTACTGTAATACTAGTATGGATAGAGGGCTACAGCATATTACTGTATAATATATCTAGTATTACCGTAATACTAGTATGGATAGAGGGCTACAGCATATTACTGTATAATCTATGTAGTATTACTGTAATACTAGTATGGATAGAGGGCTACAGCATATTACTGTATAATATATCTAGTATTACTGTAATACTAGTATGGATAGAGGTCTACAGCATATTACTGTATAATCTATCTAGTATTACTGTAATACTATAGAAGTCTACCACATATTACTGTAGAATGTATCTAGTATTACCGTAATACTAGTATGGATAGAGGGCTACAGCATATTACTGTATAATCTATCTAGTATTACTGTAATACTATAGAGGGTCTACCACATATTACTGTATAATCTATCTAGTATTACTGTAATACTATAGAGGGTCTACCACATATTACTGTATAATCTATCTAGTATTACTGTAATACTAGTATGGATAGAGGGCTACCACATATTACTGTAGAATGTATCTAGTATTACTGTAATACTATAGAGGGTCTACCACATATTACTGTAGAATGTATCTAGTATTACTGTAATACTATAGAGGGTCTACCACATATTACTGTATAATCTATCTAGTATTACTGTAATACTATAGAGGGTCTACCACATATTACTGTATAATCTATCTAGTATTACTGTAATACTATAGAGTATCTACCACAGAGTCGCAGATCTAAACGTGATATTCATTTGATAAAGTGGTGTAACTTACAGCTACAATCATGATGGCGTTGTCCAGGAAACCAAATCCTACAAAAGGAATGGCGTTGTGTAGAAGGACTGCAAAAGAAAGAACACACACACACACACACACACACACACACACACACCACACACACACACACGCACACAGACACACACACACACACACACACACGCACACGCACACGCACACACACACACACACACACACACACACACACACACACACACACATCCCATTTAACATCCCACACATGTACTGGAAACTTGAAGAAGTGATGAGACACAGTGAACCTGGACGAACATTTGGCAGTTATAAACGGGGAAGAAAAGTGAGTTCTACATAACTCGGCCCTCTGTCGTCAGTCCTACTTCTGGCCAAATGTTCTCTGGTACGAGACCAAAACAGGGAGGTGTTGCAAAAGCATTGGCCGTCTGATTCAACTAATCAAAAGCAAAGGAATCTGTCTTGAACCTGAATGAACTCATTCTAACTCCTATTGGCCATCAATGTGGAATTCTTTTCCACTCTGGTCATCAACCCGGGTATACTGCATGATAGTCATCAGTTCAGCCCTGGTGAATATGTGGGCTAGGAATGTGTCTGTGAGCACAGTGACAGGGAGGAAACAAATCCTCCTGCGTTCTCCACTGTTTCATATATGAATCCTCCAGCGTTTCTCCACTGTTTCATATATGAATCCTCCAGCGTTCTCCACTGTTTCATATATGAATCCTCCAGCATTCTCCACTGTTTCATATATGAATCCTCCAGCGTCCTCCACTGTTTCATATATGAATACTTCAGCGTTTCTCCACTGTTTCATATATGAATCCTCCAGCGTTCTCCACTGTTTCATATATGAATCCTCCAGCATTCTCCACTGTTTCATATATGAATCCTCCAGCGTTCTCCACTGTTTGATATATGAATCCTCCAGCGTTCTCCACTGTTTCATATATAAATCCTCCAGCGTTCTCCACTGTTTCATATATGAATCCTCCAGCGTTCTCCACTGTTTTATATATGAATCCTCCAGCGTTCTCCACTGTTTCCTATATGAATCCTCCAGCGATCTCCTCTGTTTCATATATGAATCCTCTAGCGTTCTCCACTGTTTCATATATGAATCCTCCAGCGTTCTCCTCCAGCGTTCTCCACTGTTTCATATATGAATCCTCCAGCGTTCTCCACTGTTTCATATATGAATCCTCCAGCATTCTCCACTGTTTCCTATATGAATCCTCCAGCGTTCTCCTCCAGCGTTCTCCACTGTTTCATATATGAATCCTCCAGCGTTCTCCACTGTTTCAAATATGAATCCTCTAGCATTATCCACTGTTTCATATATGAATCCTCCAGCATTCTCCACTGTTTCATATATGAATCCTCCAGCGTTCTCTACTGTTTCATATATGAATCATCCAGCATTCTCCACTGTTTCCTATATGAATCCTCCAGCGTTCTCCTCCAGCGTTCTCCACTGTTTCATATATGAATCCTCCAGCGTTCTCCACTGTTTCATATATGAATCCTCCAGCGTTCTCCTCCAGCGTTCTCCACTGTTTCATATATGAATCCTCCAGCGTTCTCCACTGTTTCATATATGAATCCTCTAGCGTTCTCCACTGTTTCCTATATGAATCCTCCAGCGTTCTCCTCCAGCGTTCTCCACTGTTTCATATATGAATCCTCCAGCGTTCTCCACTGTTTCATATATGAATCCTCTAGCGTTCTCCACTGTTTCATATATGAATCCTCCAGCGTTCTCCTCCAGCGTTCTCCACTGTTTCATATATGAATCCTCCAGCGTTCTCCACTGTTTCATATATGAATCCTCCAGCATTCTCCACTGTTTCATATATGAATCCTCCAGCGTTCTCCACTGTTTCATATATGAATCATCCAGCGTTCTCCACTGTTTCATATATGAATCCTCCAGCGTTCTCCACTGTTTCATATATGCATCCTCCAGCGTTCTCCACTGTTTCATATATGAATCCTCCAGCGTTCTCCACTGTTTCATATATGAATCATCCAGCGTTCTCCACTGTTTCATATATGAATCCTCCAGCGTTCTCCACTGTTTCATATATGAATCCTCCAGCGTTCTCCACTGTTTCATATATGAATCCTCCAGCATTCTCCACTGTTTCATATATGAATCCTCCAGCGTTCTCCACTGTTTCATATATGAATCTCCACTGTTTCAGAATCCTCCAGCGTTCCACTGTTTCCACTGTTTCATATATGAATCCTCCAGCGTTCTCCACTGTTTCATATATGCATCCTCCAGCGTTCTCCACTGTTTCATATATGAATCCTCCAGCATTCTCCACTGTTTCATATATGAATCATCCAGCGTTCTCCACTGTTTCATATATGAATCCTCCAGCGTTCTCCACTGTTTCATATATGAATCCTCCAGCGTTCTCCACTGTTTCATTCATGAATCCTCCAGCATTCTCCACTGTTTCATATATGAATCCTCCAGCGTTCTCCACTGTTTCATATATGAATTCGTTCTCCACTGTTTCATATATGAATCCTCCAGCGTTCTCCACTGTTTCATATATGAATCCTCCAGCGTTCTCCACTGTTTATATATGAATCCTCCAGCGTTCTCCACTGTTTTATATATGAATCCTCCAGCGTTCTCCACTGTTTCATATATGAATCCTCCAGCGTTCTCCACTGTTTCATATATGAATCCTCCAGCATTCTCCACTGTTTCATATATGAATCCTCCAGCGTTCTCCACTGTTTCATATATGAATCCTCCAGCGTTCTCCACTGTTTCATATATGAATCCTCCAGCGTTCTCCACTGTTTCATATATGAATCCTCCAGCGTTCTCCACTGTTTCATATATGAATCCTCCAGCGTTCTCCACTGTTTCATATATGAATCCTCCAGCGTTCTCCACTGTTTCATATATGAATCCTCCAGCGTTCTCCACTGTTTCATATATGAATCCTCCAGCGTTCTCCACTGTTTCATATATGAATCCTCCAGCGTTCTCCACTGTTTCATATATGAATCCTCCAGCGTTCTCCACTGTTTCATATATGAATCCTCCAGCGTTCTCCACTGTTTCATATATGAATCCTCCAGCGTTCTCCACTGTTTCATATATGAATCCTCCAGCGTTCTCCACTGTTTCATATATGAATCCTCCAGCGTTCTCCACTGTTTCATATATGAATCCTCCAGCGTTCTCCACTGTTTCATATATGAATCCTCCAGCGTTCTCCACTGTTTCATATATGAATCCTCCAGCGTTCTCCACTGTTTCATATATGAATCCTCCAGCGTTCTCCACTGTTTCATATATGAATCCTCCAGCGTTCTCCACTGTTTCATATATGAATCCTCCAGCGTTCTCCACTGTTTCATATATAAATCCTCCAGCGTTCTCCACTGTTTCATATATGAATCCTCAGCGTTCTCCACTGTTTCATATATGAATCCTCCAGCGTTCTCCACTGTTTCATATGCATCCTGAATCCTCCAGCGTTCTCCACTGTTTCATATATGAATCCTCCAGCGTTCTCCACTGTTTCATATATGAATCCTCCAGCGTTCTCCACTGTTTCATATATGCATCCTCCAGCATTCTCCACTGTTTCATATATGAATCCTCCAGCATTCTCCACTGTTTCATATATGAATCATCCAGCGTTCTCTGAAGAAGGAGGAAACTGTTTCATATATGAATCCTCCAGCGTTCTCCACTGTTTCATATATGAATCCTCCAGCGTTCTCCACTGTTTCATTCTATGAATCCTCCAGCATTCTCCACTGTTTCTATGGAGATGAATCCTCCAGCCTTCTCCACTGTTTCATATATGAATCCTCCAGCCTTCTCCACTGTTTCTATATGAATCCTCCAGCTGTCTCCACTGTTTACTATGGAGAAGAAGACAGTCCTGTCTCCACTGTTTCATATATGAATCCTCCAGCGTCTCTCCACTGTTTCACTGTTTATATGAATCCTCCAGCCTGTCTCCACTGTTTCATTACTATGGATCCTCCAGCAGTCCTGTCTGGAAGGACATGTCACTGTTTCATATATGCATCCTCCAGCATTCTCCACTGTTGGATAGATGCAGTCCTCCAGACATTCATTACTATCCAGTCGTTCTCCACTGTCATTCTATGGAGAATAAGACATCCTCCAGCATTCTCCTATGGAGAAGAAGACAGCGTTCTCCACATGTCATTCTATGGAGAAGAAGCATCCTCCAGCGTTCTCCCCAGGAAGGACACTGTTTACTATGGACATCCTCCAGTCCTGTCTCCAGCGACATTCATTCCACTGTCTGGAAGGACATGTCATTACTATGGATCCTCCAGACAGTCCTGTCTCCAGGACATGTCATTACTATGGAGAAGAAGACAGTCCTGTCTGGAAGGACATGTCATTACTATGGAGAAGAAGACAGTCCTCCAGACATGTCATTACCTGGAGAAGAAGACAGTCCTGTCTGGAAGGACATGCATCATCTATCTTTTCAAAGACATCTCTCTGTCTCTCTTTGTTTTCATGTCTCTTACTATGGAGAAGAGACCGTCCTGTCTGGAAGGGCATGTCATTACTATGACCATTTCTGGAAGGACATGTCATTACTATGGAGAAGAAGACAGGTCTGGAAGGACATGTCATTACTATGGAGAAGAAGACAGTCCTGTCTGGAAGGACATGTCATTACTATGGAGAAGAAGACAGTCCTGTCTGGAAGGACATGTCATTACTATGGAGAAGAAGACAGTCCTGTCTGGAAGGACATGTCATTACTATGGAGAAGAAGACAGTCCTGTCTGGAAGGACATGTCATTACTATGGAGAAGAAGACAGTCCTGTCTGGAAGGACATGTCATTACTATGGAGAAGAAGACAGTCCTGTCTGGAAGGACATGTCATTACTATGGAGAAGAAGACAGTCCTGTCTGGAAGGACATGTCATTACTATGGAGAAGAAGACAGTCCTGTCTGGAAGGACATGTCATTACTATGGAGAAGAAGACAGTCCTGTCTGGAAGGACATGTCATTACTATGGAGAAGAAGACAGTCCTGTCTGGAAGGACATGTCATTACTATGGAGAAGAAGACAGTCCTGTCTGGAAGGACATGTCATTACTATGGAGAAGAAGACAGTCCTGTCTGGAAGGACATGTCATTACTATGGAGAAGAAGACAGTCCTGTCTGGAAGGACATGTCATTACTATGGAGAAGAAGACAGTCCTGTCTGGAAGGACATGTCATTACTATGGAGAAGAAGACAGTCCTGTCTGGAAGGACATGTCATTACTATGGAGAAGAAGACAGTCCTGTCTGGAAGGACATGTCATTACTATGGAGAAGAAGACAGTCCTGTCTGGAAGGACATGTCATTACTATGGAGAAGAAGACAGTCCTGTCTGGAAGGACATGTCATTACTATGGAGAAGAAGACAGTCCTGTCTGGAAGGACATGTCATTACTATGGAGAAGAAGACAGTCCTGTCTGGAAGGACATGTCATTACTATGGAGAAGAAGATAGTCCTGTCTGGAAGAGAGGGACAGAGAGACAGAGGAGCAGAGCGACAGAGACAGAGGAGGAGAGGGACAGAGAGACAGAGGAGGAGAGCGACAGAGAGACAGAGGAGCAGAGCGACAGAGAGACAGAGGAGGAGAGGGACAGAGAGACAGGGGAGGAGAGGGACAGAGAGACAGGGAGCAGAGCAACAGAGAGACAGGGAGCAGAGCAACAGGAGAGACAGAGAGAGGTGAGGGACAGAGAGACAGAGAGAGGAGGAGAGGGACAGAGAGACAGAGAGAGACAGAGGACAGAGGAGAGAGAGACAGGGAACAGGGAACAGAGCAGACAGAGAGACAGAGGAGAGAGACAGGAGACAGAGGAGGAGAGGGACAGACAGAGGAGGAGAGACAGAGAGGAGGAGAGGGACAGAGAGACAGGAGGAGAGGGACAGAGAGACAGAGGAGGAGAGGGACAGAGAGACAGAGGAGCAGAGGGACAGAGAGACAGGGGAGCAGAGCAACAGAGAGACAGAGGAGGAGAGGGACAGAGAGACAGAGGAGAGGAGGAGAGGGACAGAGAGACAGGAGGAGAGGGACAGAGAGACAGAGGAGGAGAGGGACAGAGAGACAGAGGAGGAAAGGGACAGAGAGACAGGGAGCAGAGCAACAGAGAGACAGATGTGTCCCAGGCTGACGGGACAGGGATAAGAGGGGGACTGTCGTTGTGTCCCAAATGGCAACCTATCCCTATTAAGTGCCCTACTTTTCACCAGGGCCCATAGGGAATAGGGTGCAGTTTGGGACTGAACTAGTGGAATTACATTGAAATCCCATTCTTAACACATTAAAATACAAAACGGTGAGTATTAATGGTGTGTGAAACGTCCAGTAGGGTAATGCCATGCTCTGCAACCAGGACCCACACAGGACGACTACCCTGAGTCCCAAATGGCTCCCTAGTCCCCATATAGTGCACTACTGCAGACCAGGGCCCATACGACTCTGGTTAAAAGTAGTGCACTATATAGGGAGTAAGGTGCCATTTTGGACCCAGTCCACGTCTACCAGCCTACAGATTAAGTCTGTCTGCCTTTCAAAATAGTGTCTGACACTTTGAGCACAAATCCTCAGCTTTCAATTATCTCTATGCCCTTAGAGTCTGAGAGTAGGATCTTAATTTGATCACAGTGATGCAGGAGAACATTCCTGAAATGCAGGACATTTAAAAAATGTTTAGTGAATTTGAGGTTTAAAAAAAGGCTTCTAAAGTTTGTAATTTCCACTTTGAAATGACGAAAACTTTATTTCGGACCCTTATGAAAAATGTATCAACATTTACAAAAATGTCAATTAGTTACAATCCACATAATAATCGTTTCACTACATCCTCAATAACATCTGTTAGAATGTGTATGTGACCAATAAAATTTGATTTGATTATAATTCACATTTGCTGTTGCCGCAGGACTATTTTCCTGCTGTAGCAAACTGGCTCAAATTAAGATCCTACATCTGTAATCTGTATCTCAAATTAATGTCTATGTAGGATTTATTCATGCATATGTAGGGTTTATTCATCTCTATGTAGGGTGTATTCATGTATATGTAGGGTGTATTCATCTCTATGTAGGGTGTATTCATCTCTATGTAGGGTGTATTCATGTCTATGTAGGGTGTATTCATGCCTATGTAGGGTGTATTCATGCCTATGTAGGGTGTATTCATGTCTATGTAGGGTTTATTCATGTATATGTAGGGTGTATGTAGGGTTTATTCATCTCTATGTAGGGTTTATTCATGCCTATGTAGGGTTTATTCATGTCTATGTAGGGTGTATTCATGTAAAAAAGGTAATTTCCACTATGTAGTAGGGTGTATTCATGTCTATGTAGGGTATTCATGTATTCATCTCTATGTAGGGTGTATTCATCTCTATGTAGGGGTGTATTCATGAGGCTCTATGTTAGGTGTATTCATCAAAAATCTAAAATGTAGTGGTGTATTCATGCTCTATGTAGGGTGTATTCATGTCTATGTAGGGTGTATGGGTGTATTCATCTCTATGTAGGGTGTATTCATGTATATGTAGGGTGTATTCATCTCTATGTAGGGTGTATTCATGTCTATGTAGGGTGTATTCATGCCTATGTAGGGTGTATTCATGCCTATGTAGGGTGTATTCATGTCTATGTAGGGTTTATTCATGTATATGTAGGGTGTATGTAGGGTTTATTCATGTCTATGTAGGGTGTATTCATGTATATGTAGGGTCTATGTAGGGTTTATTCATGTCTATGTAGGGTCTATGTAGGGTTTATTCATGTCTATGTAGGGTGTATTCATGCCTATGTAGGGTGTATTCATGTCTATGTAGGGTTTATGTAGGGTGTATTCATGTCTATGTAGGGTGTATGTAGGGTGTATTCATGTCTATGTAGGGTGTATTCATCTCTATGTAGGGTGTATACATCTCTATGTAGGGTGTATTCATGTCTATGCCTCTGAGGCTAAATGTTAGTTTAGTGAAGGTTTCTCAAAAATGTAAAACACTAGTGAGTCTTTTCTATCTTATTCTGACACTGTGTTCACACACCCACACACGCCGCCACACCACACACACACACACACACACACACACACACACACACACACACACACACACACACACACACACACACACACACACACACACACACACACACACACACGGTGTAATAGCCTATGAAGTTTCTGGACTGAGTTTGGAATGACAAGGTCCCCTCCAATTACGGTTTCCTACCCTGGAGGTGACCTCATGATGCTGACGCCATGTTAACCCAATGGAGACCTGTTCATTCAGCCTCAAGACCACAGTCATCAGCAGGTAGGAGGTACTGACTAACTCCCACCATGATGATACAACACAGTCATCAGCAGGTAGGAGGTACTGACTAACTCCCACCATGATGATACAACACAGTCATCAGCAGGTAGGAGGTACTGACTAACTCCCACCATGATGATACAACACAGTCATCAGCAGGTAGGAGGTACTGACTAACTCCCACCATGATGATACAACACAGTCATCAGCAGGTAGGAGGTACTGACTAACTTCCACCATTTTGATACAACACAGTCACAGTCCTAGGGCCTGTTAATGAGGCTGTGTTCACAACCCACTGGGTCTCATAGGGCCTGTTAATGAGGCTGTGTTCACAACCCACTGGGTCTCCTAGGGCCTGTTAATGAGGCTGTGTTCACAACCCACTGGGTCTCCTAGGGCCTGTTAATGAGGCTGTGTTCACAACCCACTGGGTCTCCTAGGGCCTGTTAACGAGGCTGTGTTCACAACCCACTGGGTCTCCTAGGGCCTGTTAATGAGGCTGTGTTCACAACCCACTGGGTCTCACAAGGCCTGTTAATGAGGCTGTGTTCACAACCCACTGGGTCTCATAGGACCTGTCCTTATAAATGCCTACATTTATAGCTGGCAGAATAGCTGGGTCTACTAGGACAGGTCAATGAGGCTGTGGAACCAGGCAGAATAGCTGGGTCTACTAGGACAGGTCAATGAGGCTTTGGAACCAGGCAGAATAGCTGGGTCTACTAGGACAGGTCAATGAGACTGTGAAACCAGGCAGAATAGCTGGGTCTACTAGGACAGGTCAATGAGGCTGTGAAACCAGGCAGAATAGCTGGGTCTACTAGGACAGGTCAATGAGGCTGTCGAACCAGGCAGAATAGCTAGGGTCTACTAGGACAGGTCAATGAGGCTGTAGAACCAGGCAGAATAGCTAGGTCTACTAGGACAGGTCAATGAGGCTGTGGAACCAGGCAGAATAGCTAGGTCTACTAGGACAGGTCAATGAGGCTGTGGAACCAGGCAGAATAGCTGGGTCTACTAGGACCGGTCAATGAGGCTGTGGAACCAGGCAGTACACTACCTCAGGTCTACTAAACAGTGAGAGTGGTTAGTTGGGGCTATAGCCTGGCACCCTATTCCCTAGGTACACTACCTCTACTTAAACAGTGAGTGGTTAGCTGGGTCCATAGCCTACTATTATGTAGTACACTACCTCTACTTAAACAGTGAGTGGTTAGTTGGGTCCATAGCCTGGCACCCTATTCCCTATGTAGTACACTACCTCTACTTAAACAGTGAGTGGTTAGTTGGGACTATAGCCTGGCACCCTATTCCCTATGTAGTACACTACCTCTACTTAAACAGTGAGTGGTTAGTTGGGATTACCTATTCCCTATAACACCTAAACAAAGTTGGGTCCATAGCCTGGCACCCTATTCCCTATGTAATACACTACCTCTACTTAAACAGTGAGTGGTTAGTTGGGTCCATAGCCTGGCACCCTATTACCCTTAAACAGTGAGTGGTTAGTTGGGTAGCCTGGCACTACCTCTACCTCTTAAACAGTGAGTGGTTAGTTGGGTCCATAGCCTGGCACCCTATTCCCTATGTAGTACACTACCTCTACTTAAACAGTGAGTGGTTAGTTGGGTCCATAGCCTGGCACCCTATTCCCTATGTAGTACACTACCTCTACTTAAACAGTGAGTGGTTAGTTGGGTCCATAGCCTGGCACCCTATTCCCTATGTAGTACACTACCTCTACTTAAACAGTGAGTGGTTAGTTGGGTCCATAGCCTGGCACCCTATTCCCTATGTAGTACACTACCTCTACTTAAACAGTGAGTGGTTAGTTGGGTCCATAGCCTGGCACCCTATTCCCTATGTAGTACACTACCTCTACTTAAACAGTGAGTGGTTAGTTGGGTCCATAGCCTGGCACCCTATTCCCTATGTAGTACACTACCTCTACTTAAACAGTGAGTGGTTAGTTGGGTTAGGGTCTTAAACAGTGAGTGGTTAGTCCATAGCCTGGCACCCTATTCCCTATGTAGTACACTACCTCTACTTAAACAGTGAGTGGTTAGTTGGGTCCATAGCCTGGCACCCTATTCCCTATGTAGTACACTACCTCTACTTAAACAGTGAGTGGTTAGTTGGGTCCATAGCCTGGCACCCTATTCCCTATGTAGTACACTACCTCTACTTAAACAGTGAGTGGTTAGTTGGGTCCATAGCCTGGCACCCTATTCCCTATGTAGTACACTACCTCTACTTAAACAGTGAGTGGTTAGTTGGGTCCATAGCCTGGCACCCTATTCCCTATGTAGTACACTACCTCTACTTAAACAGTGAGTGGTTAGTTGGGTCCATAGCCTGGCACCCTATTCCCTATGTAGTACACTACCTCTACTTAAACAGTGAGTGGTTAGTTGGGTCCATAGCCTGGCACCCTATTCCCTATGTAGTACACTACCTCTACTTAAACAGTGAGTGGTTAGTTGGGTCCATAGCCTGGCACCCTATTCCCTATGTAGTACACTACCTCTACTTAAACAGTGAGTGGTTAGTTGGGTCCATAGCCTGGCACCCTATTCCCTATGTAGTACACTACCTCTACTTAAACAGTGAGTGGTTAGTTGGGTCCATAGCCTGGCACCCTATTCCCTATGTAGTACACTACCTCTACTTAAACAGTGAGTGGTTAGTTGGGTCCATAGCCTGGCACCCTATTCCCTATGTAGTACACTACCTCTACTTAAACAGTGAGTGGTTAGTTGGGTCCATAGCCTGGCACCCTATTCCCTATGTAGTACACTACCTCTACTTAAACAGTGAGTGGTTAGTTGGGTCCATAGCCTGGCACCCTATTCCCTATGTAGTACACTACCTCTACTTAAACAGTGAGTGGTTAGTTGGGTCCATAGCCTGGCACCCTATTCCCTATGTAGTACACTACCTCTACTTAAACAGTGAGTGGTTAGTTGGGTCCATAGCCTGGCACCCTATTCCCTATGTAGTACACTACCTCTACTTAAACAGTGAGTGGTTAGTTGGGTCCATAGCCTGGCACCCTATTCCCTATGTAGTACACTACCTCTACTTAAACAGTGAGTGGTTAGTTGGGTCCATAGCCTGGCACCCTATTCCCTATGTAGTACACTACCTCTACTTAAACAGTGAGTGGTTAGTTGGGTCCATAGCCTGGCACCCTATTCCCTATGTAGTACACTACCTCTACTTAAACAGTGAGTGGTTAGTTGGGTCCATAGCCTGGCACCCTATTCCCTATGTAGTACACTACCTCTACTTAAACAGTGAGTGGTTAGTTGGGTCCATAGCCTGGCACCCTATTCCCTATGTAGTACACTACCTCTACTTAAACAGTGAGTGGTTAGTTGGGTCCATAGCCTGGCACCCTATTCCCTATGTAGTACACTACCTCTACTTAAACAGTGAGTGGTTAGTTGGGTCCATAGCCTGGATGATGGCTGCACAATGTTCATCTCATATCAGGGAACTGCTACAACTTGTCTTCAATTAGACATTAAATCCTTTTCACTTCTGTAGTGTAATCCCGAAACAATCTGTACCATTTGTTTTCCAAACCTTTTGTTTGTCAAACCTTTTGTTTTCCAAACCTTTTGTTTTCCAAACCTTTTGTTTTCCAAACCTTTTGTTTTCCAAACCTTTTGTTTGTCAAACCTTTTGTTTTCCAAACCTTTTGTTTTCCAAACCTTTTGTTTTCCAAACCTTTTGTTTTCCAAACCTTTTGTTTTTCAAACCTTTTGTTTTCCAAACCTTTTGTTTTCCAAACCTTTTGTTTTCCAAACCTTTTGTTTTCCAAACCTTTTGTTTTCCAAACCTTTTGTTTTCCAAACCTTTTGTTTTCCAAACCTTTTGTTTGCCAAACCTTTTGTTTTCCAAACCTTTTGTTTGCCAAACCTTTTGTTTTCCAAACCTTTTGTTTTCCAAACCTTTTGTTTGTCACATACAACCGTAATGAATCCACGGCTACCAATCACCCGTTGGCCAGATGGCGTTTAAAAGCGTTTAAACTCAGCGTGCTCATTTGAAATGATCCTGTGATATTTCTCTACCACATTCCTCACTCTCCTGCTCTGGCCTTCGTTAGAAATAACAGTTTCACATCTCAGTAATACCTCAACCGACTTCGGGTATGTCCCAAATACCACCCTATTCCCTATGTAGTGCACTACTTTTGACAAGGGGACAATAACACTCTGGTAAAAAAAGAAAAAAAAGTAGTGTACTACATAGGGAATAGGGTGCCAGTGGTGCTATAGCTCCTATCGCAGATCTCAGCTTCAAAGAGGATAAAAACGCCCAGTACTCTCCAATCCAGACAGGCAAGACAGATGGGTATTCTGCCCTAGCAAGCAAAAATAAAAGCAGTAACTGCTCAGTTGGTCGAAAATGAGTTAATGTCATTTTTTCCCCTACATTAAATACATGCTTAATCATTTGGACAAGTATCCTGCCTCTATTGTATTGTGTTCAGGAGAAAATGTGGGTCATGTTAGAAGTAAACTGTCTAAAGTTGCTGTGAAACCAAGGTAAATAAAACACTTTTTTTCTCAGTTCCACGCTATGAGTAATTAATGCCTTTTTGATTGGTAGGACAGTATTGTCTGTTTCCTTTAGATTAAAACAATAAATGACGAGGAAAACGAGGAATAAGTGCTCTATTTCAATCTGTATCCCGTATGTTCAGCCACAACGTGATTGGGAATTTAAAGACAAATGTTCCTCCACGTTAGCGAACACTGCATTCAAGGTAAACGCTTCACATTTCGTCTCAAATCGGCAAATAACCTTTACATTTCTCTGCCGGGATCTGTAAGCCCTAATTCTTGAATACGCAGCAGAGCAATCTCTTTCAGAGCTCCTTTTTACATCAGGCTACACGCTGGACAGAAAACGAAAGCCCAAAATGGCCCCCATAATCCTTATTACCCTGTTTAACAGAATAGAGGACCATTGTAGATGCAGCCTATGTTACAGAGACACTAGTTTAGAGACTAAAGTTCCTCAAGTTAACCATTCAAGGAAATACGCCTTTTATAGTCAAATCAAATCAAATTTTATTTGTCACATTCACATGGTTAGCAGATGTTAATGCGAGTGTAGCGAAATGCTTGTGCTTCTAGTTCCGACAATGCAGTAATAACGAACAAGTAATCTAACTAACAATTCCAAAAAACTACTGTCTTATACACAGTGTAAGGGGATAAAGAATATGTACATAAAGATATATGAATGAGTGATGGTACAGAGCGGCATAGGCAAGATACAGTAGCTGATATCGAGTACAGTATATGCATATGAGATGAGTATGTAAACAAAGTGGCATAGTTAAAGTGGCTAGTGATACATGTATTACATAAGGATGCAGTAGATGATATAGAGTACAGTATATACGTATACATATGAGATGAATAATGTAGGGTATGTAAACATTATATTAGGTAGCATTGTTTAAAGTGGCTAGTGTCATTATTTCCATGTCGATCCTAGTAGAAGAAACAGCCCTTATGATTTCATGGTGAACTTCATTGTAACCTCCTGAACGTCCTGTGAACCAGCCACTGTTTCTGGCAGCAGAATGCAAAGAACAACAGAAGCCAAAACCACATCAGGAAGATCATATTTATACAAGAGTCAGAAAGGCAAACAGGCAGGTTGGAGATAGTGAAACAGACAGGTTGGAGATAGTGAAACAGACAGGTTGGAGATAGTGAAACAGACAGGTTGGAGATAGTGAAACAGGCAGGTTGGAGATAGTGAAACAGACAGGTTGGAGATAGTGAAACAGACAGGTTGGAGATAGTGAAACAGGCAGGCTGGAGATAGTCAAACAGACAGGTTGGAGATAGTGAAACAGACAGGTTGGAGATAGTGAAACAGACAGGTTGGAGATAGTGAAACAGGCAGGTTGGAGATAGTGAAACAGACAGAGTTGAAACAGGCAGGTTGGAGATAGTGAAACAGGCAGGTTGGAGATAGTGAAACAGGCAGGTTGGAGATAGTGAAACAGACAGGTTGGAGATAGTGAAACAGGCAGGTTGGAGATAGTGAAACAGACAGGTTGGAGATAGTGAAACAGACAGGTTGGAGATAGTGAAACAGGCAGGTTGGAGATAGTGAAACAGGCAGGTTGGAGATAGTGAAACAGACAGGTTGGAGATAGTGAAACAGACAGGTTGGAGATAGTGAAACAGGCAGGTTGGAGATAGTGAAACAGACAGGTTGGAGATAGTGAAACAGACAGGTTGGAGATAGTGAAACAGGCAGGCTGGAGATAGTCAAACAGACAGGTTGGAGATAGTGAAACAGACAGGTTGGAGATAGTGAAACAGACAGGTTGGAGATAGTGAAACAGACAGGTTGGAGATAGTGAAACAGGCAGGCTGGAGATAGTGAAACAGACAGGTTGGAGATAGTGAAACAGACAGGTTGGAGATAGTGAAACAGACAGGTTGGAGATAGTGAAACAGGCAGGCTGGAGATAGTCAAACAGACAGGTTGGAGATAGTGAAACAGACAGGTTGGAGATAGTGAAACAGACAGGTTGGAGATAGTGAAACAGGCAGGTTGGAGATAGTCAAACAGACAGGTTGGAGATAGTGAAACAGACAGGTTGGAGATAGTGAAACAGGCAGGTTGGAGATAGTCAAACAGACAGGTTGGAGATAGTGAAACAGGCAGGTTGGAGATAGTGAAACAGACAGGTTGGAGATAGTGAAACAGGCAGGTTGTGAAACAGGCAGGTTGGAAGATAGTCAAACAGGTTGGAGAGAAACACAGGTTGGAGATAGTGAAACAGGCAGGTTGGAGATAGTGAAACAGACAGGTTGGAGATAGTGAAACAGACAGGTTGGAGATAGTGAAACAGGCAGGTTGGAGATAGTCAAACAGACAGGTTGGAGATAGTGAAACAGGCAGGTTGGAGATAGTGAAACAGGCAGGTTGGAGATAGTGAAACAGGCAGGTTGGAGATAGTGAAACAGGCAGGTTGGAGATAGTGAAACAGGCAGGTTGGAGATAGTGAAACAGGCAGGTTGGAGATAGTGAAACAGACAGGTTGGAGATAGTGAAACAGGCAGGTTGAGATAGTGAAACAGACAGGTTGGAGATAGTCAAACAGGCAGGTTGGAGATAGTGAAACAGGCAGGTTGGAGATAGTCAAACAGCAGGTTGGAGATAGTCAAACAGGCAGGTTGGAGATAGGCAGGTTGGAGATAGTGAAACAGGCAGGTTGGAGATAGTCAAACAGGCAGGTTGGAGATAGTGAAACAGGCAGGTTTGGAGATAGTGAAACAGGCAGGTTGGAGATAGTGAAACAGGCAGGTTGGAGATAGTGAAACAGACAGGTTGGAGATAGTGAAACAGGCAGGTTGGAGATAGTGAAACAGTGAAACAGGCAGGCAGGCTGGAGATAGTGAAACAGGCAGGTTGGAGATAGTGAAACAGGCAGGTTGGAGATAGTGAAACAGGCAGGTTGGAGATAGTCAAACAGGCAGGTTGGAGATAGTGAAACAGGCAGGCTGGAGATAGTGAAACAGGCAGGTTGGAGATAGTGAAACAGGCAGGTTGGAGATAGTGAAACAGGCAGGTTGGAGATAGTGAAACAGGCAGGTTGGAGATAGTGAAACAGACAGGTTGGAGATAGTCAAACAGGCAGGTTGGAGATAGTGAAACAGGCAGGCTGGAGATAGTGAAACAGGCAGGCTGGAGATAGTGAAACAGGCAGGTTGGAGATAGTGAAACAGGCAGGTTGGAGATAGTCAAACAGGCAGGTTGGAGATAGTGAAACAGGCAGGCTGGAGATAGTGGAACAGAAAACTATATTGTTTGTTATTGAAACTATATGTCCCAGTGATTTCACAGCCAATCACAACACTGGGCGGGAGAAATCCATTTCACAGCCAATCACAACACTGGGCGGGAGAAATCCATTTCACAGCCAATCACAACACTGGGCGGGAGAAATCCATTTCACAGCCAATCACAACACTGGGCGGGAGAAATCCATTTCACAGCCAATCACAACACTGGGCGGGAGAAATCCATTTCACAGCCAATCACAACACTGGGCGGGAGAAATCCATTTCACAGCCAATCACAACACTGGGCGGGAGAAATCCATTTCACAGCCAATCACAACACTGGGCGGGGTAAGTGATATTGTGAAACATCATTCCACTGTTAATGCAGATACATTATGGGATGCATTGCTGAGTGCCTGGACACAGCCCTTAGCCGTGATCTATTGGCCATATACCACAAACCACCGAGGTGCCTTCTTGCTATTATAAACTGGACAGCAACGTAATTAGAGCAGTAAAAATACACGTTTTGTCATGTTGTAAACGTTTTGATATACCACGGCTGTCAGCCAATCAGCATTCAGGGCTGGAACCACCCAGGTTATAACATGCATTAAATGAACATAGAGTAGTCAACAACATTAAAGGACAGAAACAAGGGTTAGACAAATCAATAGTGTACTGGAGGTGCAGGGAGAAAACTGGCCACACACATACATCAACATCTGACACATTTACTAAGATCCTATTTTTCACATGATGTATCACATCAAATGTAAGGAAACACTACGAGGGAGTATTGATTAAAAGGGTAAAGACACTCATTCCAAGTTTGTTTTTAGGATGCAGCAACTAGGAAGTGGCAGCATCTTGTATGAATGACGTGTTGCTGTAAATGCACACGTCTGATCACCAGCTACTTAAAGAAGTCTTTGTGGGAGAAGAACATAACGATGGATAAGGATAATTGGCCCGGGTCCAAATCCATATCCCTTTTAATACCACACATATGTGTTTTTTTTAGATTAAATCTGTTGTTCTGCCCCTGAGCAAGGCAGTTAAGGCAGTTAAGGCAGTTAAGGCAGCCCCCCCCCTCCCCTGCACCTCTCTGATTCAGAAGGGTTGGGTTAAATGCGGAAGACACCTGCTAGTGAGCTAGTGTGCTAGTGTGCTAGTGTGCTAGTGAGCTAGTGTGCTAGTTTGCTAGTGAGCTAGTGTGCTAGTGTGCTAGTGTGCTAGTTAGCTAGTGTGCTAGTGTGCTAGTGAGCTAGTGTGCTAGTGTGCTAGTGAGCTAGTGTGCTAGTGTGCTAGT
The DNA here is from genome assembly GCF_018296145.1 of Oncorhynchus tshawytscha. NCBI lineage: Eukaryota > Metazoa > Chordata > Actinopteri > Salmoniformes > Salmonidae > Oncorhynchus > Oncorhynchus tshawytscha. The sequence goes on from NW_024609680.1 coordinate 90,875, forward strand.
GAGCTAGTGAGCTAGTGAGCTAGTGTGCTAGTGAGCTAGTGTGCTAGTGTGCTAGTGAGCTAGTGTGCTAGTGAGCTAGTGTGCTAGTGTGCATATTAGAACTGTCTGTGTCTCAAATGGCACCCTAGTCCCTATTTTGCACAATTGTGGGAGGTTCTCGTCAAAACTCTCGCACAATCTAGGAAATAGGGTGCCATGTCTTCACCGCTTCAGCAGAAACGGCCTTCGACCCCTTTCTCTAACCACCAAAGAAGAAGAAGATAAAGGAAGTAAGAAAACACTGGAGGAAGAAGAAGTCTATTTCTACTGAAGAAGTCAACTAATAGTAGGACCTGTTCTGCACAGAGAAACAGACAATTCCCCCCCGACACCAATTAGTGATGCAGGGAACCAAAATAAAACTGACAACAAAGGAAAAAGATCTAAACCAAAATCTCTGAGATATTCCCCTGATTACCAGCAGCTAGCTAGAATAATGACTCTCAGGTAGAGAGGAGACAGAGATCAGCCGTCAATCTCATGCCAGCAGGCAGTACTCCAATTGGAGAAGAGAGAACTAGATAGCACAGGCAGTCATTAGAGAGAGAGAGAGAGAGAGCTCTTCAAGCGTTCACAGTCTGTCCAACTGACACGCCTATCAGATCACAGAAAAATCTCACTCTACTTGAACAGAGCTCTGCTCAATCATGAGTTCAAAGCTAAAGGAACTGAATCATATTAAGTAATGATATAGGTGGAAGGAAAGTAGTGTGGAAATCAACAACAAAACTATAAGGCAACAACAAATTCAATCGCTTCTAGACAATTTCCTCGTCAAAAGGTGTAAACTTGGCCTCAGAAAACCTAAACAGTATATTTGACCGATCGGCTTCCCTATCAAATCACTTCCCTATCAAATCACTTCCCTATCAAATCACTTCCCTATCAAATCACTTCCCTATCAAATCACTTCCCTATCAAATCACTTCCCTCTCAAATCACTTCCCTATCAAATCACTTCCCTATCAAATCACTTCCCTATCAAATCACTTCCCTCTCAAATCACTTCCCTCTCAAATCACTTCCCTATCAAATCACTTCCCTCTCAAATCACTTCCCTATCAAATCACTTCCCTATCAAATCACTTCCCTATCAAATCACTTCCCTATCAAATCACTTCCCTATCAAATCACTTCCCTATCAAATCACTTCCCTATCAAATCACTTCCCTCTCAAATCACTTCCCTCTCAAATCACTTCCCTATCAAATCACTTCCCTTCAAATCACTTCCCAAATCATCAAATCACTTCCCTATCAAATCACTTCCCTATCAAATCACTTCCCTTCAAATCCTTCCCTATCAAATCACTTCCCTATCAAATCACTTCCCTCTCAAATCACTTCCCTATCAAATCACTTCCCTATCAAATCACTTCCCTATCAAATCACTTCCCTATCAAATCACTTCCCTATCAAATCACTTCCCTATCAAATCACTTCAAATCACTTCCCTATCAAATCACTTCCCTATCAAATCACTTCCCTATCAAATCACTTCCCTATCAAATCACTTCCCTCTCAAATCACTTCCCTCTCAAATCACTTCCCTATCAAATCACTTCCCCCTCTCAAATCACTTCCCTCTCAAATCACTTCCCTTCCTATCAAATCACTTCCCTATCAAATCACTTCCCTATCAAATCACTTCCCTATCAAATCACTTCCCTCTCAAATCACTTCCCTATCAAATCACTTCCCTATCAAATCACTTCCCTATCAAATCACTTCCCTCTCAAATCACTTCTCTCAAATCACTTCCCTCTCAAATCACTTCCCTCTCAAATCACTTCCCTATCCTATCAAATCACTTCCCTATCAAATCACTTCCCTATCAAATCACTTCCCTATCAAATCACTTCCCTCAAATCACTTCCCTATCAAATCACTTCCCTCTCAAATCACTTCCCTCTCAAATCACTTCCCTCTCAAATCACTATCAAATCACTTCCCTATCAAATCACTTCCCTCTCAAATCACTTCCCTATCAAATCACTTCCCTCTCAAATCACTTCCCTATCAAATCACTTCCCTATCAAATCACTTCCCTATCAAATCACTTCCCTATCAAATCACTTCCCTATCATATCACTTCCCTATCAAATCTAAACATTTCAAGCAGACAACTTCAGAAAATTAACAACAATAACAAATGGTTTGATGAAGAATGCAAAAACCCCCCAAAATTAACTGAGAAACCTGTCCAACCAAAAACATAGAGACCTATAAAACCTGAGTCTACGCCTTCACTCTGGTGAATCACTAAAACAATACAGAAATACACTACGGAAAAAGAAGGAACAGCATGTCAGAAATCAGCTCAATGTCATGGAGGAATCCATAGACTCTAACCACTTCTGGGAAAATTGGAAAACTCGAAACAAATACCAAAAAAAGAGTTATCTATCCAAAATGGAGATGTATGGATAAACCACTTCTCCAATCTCTTTGTCTCTATAACAAAGAACAAACAGCAAAAACATACACATGATCAAATACACATCTTAGAATCAACTATTAAAGACGACCAGAACCCACTGGATTCTCCAATTACCTTGAATGAGTTACAGGACAAAATACAAACCCTCAAACCCAAAAAGGCCTGTGGTGTTGATGGTATCCTCAATGAAATGATCAAATATACAGACCACAAATTCCAATTGGTGACACTAAAACTCTTTAACATCATCCTCAGCTCTGGCATCTTCCCCAATATTTGGAACCAGGGACTGATCACCCCAATCCACAAAAGTGGAGACACATTTGGCCCCAATAACTATCAGGGGATAAGCGTCAACAGCATACCGTACGACAGACCACGTCTGCACACCCTAATTGAACAAACAAACAAACCAAAACAAAGGCAAAGTCTTCTTATGCTTTGTTGATTTAAAAAAAGCTTTAGACTCAATGTGTCAGGAGGGTCTGTTATACAAACTGATGGAAAGTGGTGTTGGGGGAAAAACATACGACATTATAAAATCAATGAACACTAACAACAAGTGTACGGTTAAAATGATTAAAATTGGCAAAAAACTGAGCTGCACTTTCTAACCTCCTGCCAAATGTAAGACCATATTAGAGACACATATCTCCCTCAGATTGCACAGACCCACAAAGAATTTTTAAAAAAAAAATTTTTTTTTGATAAACTCCCATATCTACAGTGTTCCATCACAGCAGCAAGATTTGTGACCTTTTGCCACAAGAAAAACAGCAACCAGTGAAGAACAAACACCATTGTAAATACAACCCATATTTATGTTTATTTATTTTCCCTTTTGTACTTTTACTATTTGCACATCAAATAGACATAATATGACATTTGAAATGTCTTTATTCTTTTGGAACTTCTGTGAGTGTAATGTGTAATGTTTACTGTTCATTTATATTGTTTATTTCACTTTTGTTTATTATCTATTTCACTTGCTTAATAAAGACCCTTAAATTGAAATTGAGAGAGTGACACACTCCCTCCTCTCACTACCTCCTCTAAGGACACTACCTCCTCTGAGGACACTCCCTCCTCTCTCTACCTCCATACTACCTCCTCTGAGGATACTCCCTCCTCTGAGGACACTCCCTCATCTGAGGACACTCCCTCCTCCGAGGACACTCCCTTCTCTCTCTATCTCCACACTACCTCCTCTGAGGACACTCCCTCCTCTGAGGACACTCCCTCATCTGAGGACACTCCCTCCTCCGAGGACACTCCCTTTTCTCTCTATCTCCACACTACCTCCTCTGAGGACACTCCCTCCTCTACCTCCACACTACCTCCTCTGAGGACACTCCCTCATCTGAGGACACTTCCTCATCTGACGACACTCCCTCCTCTCTCTAACTCCACACTCCTTCCTCTCTCTAACTCCACACTCCCTCCTCTGAGGACACTACCTCCTCTGAGGACACTCCCTCCTCTCTCTACCTCCACACTAGCTCCTCTGAGGACACTACCTCCTCTGAGGACACTCCCTCCTCTCTCTACCTCCATACTACCTCCTCTGAGGACACTCCCTCCTCTGAGGACACTCCCTCCTCTCTCTACCTCCACACTACCTCCTCTGAGGACACTCCCTCCTCTCTCTACCTCCACACTAGCTCCTCTGAGGACACTACCTCCTCTGAGGACACTCCCTCCTCTCTCTACCTCCATACTACCTCCTCTGAGGACACTCCCTCCTCTGAGGACACTCCCTCCTCTCTCTACCTCCACACTACCTCCTCTGAGGACACTCCCTCCTCTGAGGACACTCCCTCCTCTGAGGACACTCCCTCCTCGCTCTACCTCCACACTCCCTCCTCTGAGGACACTCCCTCCTCTGAGGACACACCCTTCTCTCTCTATCTCCACACTACCTCCTCTGAGGACACTCCCTCCTCTGAGGACACTCCCTCCTCTCTCTATCTCCACACTACCTCCTCTGAGGACACTCCCTCCTCTCTCTATCTCCACACTACCTCCTCTGAGGACACTCCCTCCTCTCTCTATCTCCACACTACCTCCTCTGAGGACACTCCCTCCTCTCTCTATCTCCACACTACCTCCTCTGAGGACACTCCCTCCTCTGAGGACACTCCCTCCTCTGAGGACACTCCCTCCTCTCTCTATCTCCACACTCCCTCCTCTGAGGACACTCCCTCCTCTGAGGACACTCCCTCCTCTGAGGACACTCCCTCCTCTGAGGACACTCCCTCCTCTATCTCACTGCCTCCTCTGAGGACACTCCCTCCTCTCTCTACCTCCACACTACCTCCTCTGAGGACACTCCCTCCTCTCTCTACCTCCACACTACCTCCTCTGAGGACACTCCCTCCTCTGAGGAAACTCCCTTCTCTCTCTACCTACACACTACCTCCTCTGAGGACACTACCTCCTCTCTCTACCTCCACACCCCCCCCCTCTCTGAGGACACTCCCAAGACCCACTAACTACTGCTGGAGCAAGACTCACTAACCACTGACCACTGCTGGAGCAAGACCCACTGACCACTGCTGGAGCAAGACTCACTAACCACTGACTACTGCTGGAGCAAGACTCACTAACCACTGACTACTGCTGGAGCAAGACCCACTAACCACTGCTGGAGCAAGACCCACTGACCACTGCTGGAGCAAGACCCACTGACCACTGCTGGAGCAAGACCCACTGACCACTGCTGGAGCAAGACCCACTGACCACTGCTGGAGCAAGACCCACTGACCACTGCTGGAGCAAGACCCACTGACCACTGCTGGAGCAAGACCCACTGACCACTGCTGGAGCAAGACCCACTGACCACTGCTGGAGCAAGACCCACTGACCACTGCTGGAGCAAGACCCACTAACCACTGCTGGAGCAAGACCCACTGACCACTGCTGGAGCAAGACCCACCACTGCTGGAACCACTGCTGGAGCAAGACCCACTGACCACTGCTGGAGCAAGACCCACTGACCACTGCTGGAGCAAGACCCACTGACCACTGCTGGAGCAAGACCCACTGACCACTGCTGGAGCAAGACCCACTGACCACTGCTGGAGCAAGACCCACTGACCACTGCTGGAGCAAGACCCACTGACCACTGCTGGAGCAAGACCCACTGACCACTGCTGGAGCAAGACCCACTAACCACTGCTGGAGCAAGACCCACTAACCACTGCTGGAGCAAGACTCACTAACCACTGCTGGAGCAAGACCCACTGACCACTGCTGGAGCAAGACCCACTGACCACTGCTGGAGCAAGACCCACCACTGCTGGAGCAAGACCCACTGACCACTGCTGGAGCAAGACCCACTAACCACTGCTGGAGCAAGACCCACTAACCACTGCTGGAGCAAGACTCACTAACCACTGACCACTGCTGGAGCAAGACTCACTAACCACTGACTACTGCTGGAGCAAGACTTCTTGGAGGCTGGCAAGATGAAGGGAGAAACAGGAAGAGAGAAGGATAGAGTCAGAGGAGAAGAGAGGAAAGAGAGAGGATGGAGGGAGAAACAGGAAGAGAGAGGATGGAGGGAGAGACAGGAAGAGAGAGGATGGAGGGAGAGACAGGAAGAGAGAGGATGGAGGGAGAGACAGGAAGAGAGAGGATGGAGGGAGAGACAGGAAGAGAGAGGATGAAGGGAGAGACAGGAAGAGAGAGGATGGAGGGAGAGACAGGAAGAGAGAGGATGGAGGGAGAGACAGGAAGAGAGAGGATGAGGAGGGAGAGACAGGAAGAGAGAGGATGGAGGGAGAGACAGGAAGAGAGAGGATGGAGGGAGAGACAGGAAGAGAGGATGGAGGGAGAGACAGGAGAGGATGGAGGGAGACAGAGAGAGAGAGAGGATGGAGGGAGAGACAGGAGGATGGAGAGGATGAGAGGGAGAGACAGGAAGGAAGGATGGAGGGAGGACAGGAAGAGAGGATGGAGAGAGACAGGAAGAGAGAGGATGGAGGGAGGAGACAGGAAAGAGAGGAGGATGAAGGGAGGATGAGACAGGAAGAGAGAGGATGGAGGGAGAGACAGGAAGAGAGAGGATGGAGGATGGAGGGAGACAGGAAGAGAGATGGAGGGAGGATGGAGAGGAGGGGAGAGACAGGAAGAGAGAGGATGGAGGGAGAGACAGGAAGAGAGAAGGATGGAGGGAGAGACAGGAAGAGGAGGAGAGAGGAAAGAGAGAGGATGGAGGAAGAGAAACAGGAAGAGAGAGGATGGAGGGAGAGACAGGAAGAGAGAGGAGGAGAGGAGAGACAGGAAGAGAGAGGATGGAGGGAGAAACAGGAAGAGGATGGATGAGAGAGGAGAGGAAAGAGAGAGGATGGAGGGAGTCAGAGGAGAGAGAGAGGAAAGAGAGAGGATGGAGGGAGAGACAGGAAGAGAGAGGATGGAGGGAGAGACAGGAAGAGAGAGGATGGAGGGAGAGACAGGAAGAGAGAGGATGGAGGGAGAGACAGGAAGAGAGAAGGATAGAGTCAGAGGAGAGAGGAAAGGAAGAGAAATGAAACAGAGAGGACGGTAATAAGATACAAATGCCAATATGACAAATACTGTTTTCTTCAGGTTGTCTAATAGCTTCAGTACAATGTCTCATCTTTACTCTTCAGCAAGAACAAATATCTCCGTTGAGGGACCTTTTGACATGAGCTCTGAATATTTCCCTCGTCTGTGGTGTTGTGTCACAGGGATGTGTATATTACATTGTCATGACTTTGTCACTGTGTCTCTGGCTCCAGTCCAGACTGGGGACGTTGTTATTAGATGAGTCTATCTGGCAGCCCCATCTGGTAACCCTGAGCGTGTAATGGCTGTCCTCAGGTTGTCACCACATAAACGAACATCAACGCAACATTTTAATTTGTTTCTAGAGTTGTGTATGACTTGCATTTTAATGAAGCAACATTCAGAGCAGAAATTATTTCTCAAGTTCAATAGTTCCCGATGAGTGAATGGCTGGCTGTTTATTGGCCCTTTTACAGAGAAGGGTTTGACCTCGCCGATCAAGATGCCCTCAACAACGGATGCATCACTGCTTTGTTACTCTTACACACATCAAGTTAACTGGGAAAGAAAAGAGCATAAATACTGTATATCTCTGCAGGTTTCATAAAGAAACCTTTAAATGATCAACAACCTTTGTCACTTGTGAGCCCGAACGCACAAAGTGTTGCCATGGCTACTCGGCACTGAGGCGCACAGACCTACAGTCGTAAATCACAACAAACTGACGTGTGTGTGTGTGTGAGATACGTCAGACAAAGCAGTAGTAGAATACAATATGTCATAACCCTGCTGTGGCTTTAAAGCATAAAGCATAAAAGCAGCGCAAGACCCACTGTGGGTAACGGTACTGTGGGCTCACAGTGGGTTACTACTGCAGCTCCTTGAAAGCACTGGTGGCAGAGCGCCTGTGTTCAACCGCGAAGGCCTGTTTAGAGCCGCAGGATCGACGGATAGATAGGCCGGTGTGTGTGTGTGTGATAGTGTAGATAGGCAAATCAAGGTTGTAAAGAAGAGCCACTTCCCCATTCCCCACAAGGCACCATGGTGATTAGAGGACAGCGTCCTCCTGTGAGGGACTCCACCACGTGATATGTTGCCCCCTGCCTACCCTCCTGCATCTCTCTCTTTCTCCTTCCCTCCCTAAATCTCTCCCTCTCTCCCGCCCTATCGGCCTCTCTCCCTGTCTGGCTGTCTAATTGCCTGTCTCTCTGTCCAACTGCCTGTCCGCCTGCTACCCTACTACCTGTCTGTCTTCCTCTCTGCCTGCCTGTCTCCCTGTCTGCCTACCTCTCTGTCTGTCTGTTTGCCTGCCTTCCACCCTGCCTGTCTGCATGCCTCTCTGTCTAACTGCCTGTTTGCCTGCCTGCCTCTCTGTCTAACTGCCTGTTTGCCTGCCTGCCTCTCTGTCTAACTGTCTGTTTGCCTGCCTGCCTCTCTGTCTAACTGCCTGTTTGCCTGCCTGCCTCTCTGTCTAACTGCCTGTTTGCCTGCCTGCCTCTCTGTCTAACTGCCTGTTTGCCTACATGCCTCTCTGTCTAACTGTCTGCCTGCCTGTCTCCCTCCCTGCCTGTATGTGTAACACAAGCCCTAGAGACCCAGAGGACTATAGCCTATACCATGAAGGTGACACTGTCACAGTCAACTGACTCCCCTTGAGAATCAAGACTGTAGGAAACAGACTCCCAGGTCTAAAGTAGTGCACTATATCGGGAATAGGGTGCCATAGGGCCCAAGGTCTAAAGTAGTGTACTATATTGGGAATAGGGTGCCATAGGGCCCAGGTCTAAAGTAGTGCACTATATATAGGGAATAGGGTGCCATAGGGCCCAGGTCTAAAGTAGTGCACTATATAGGGAATAGGGTCTCATAGGGCCCAGGTCTAAAGTAGTGCACTATATAGGGAATAGGGTCCAGGTCTAAAGTAGTGCACTATATATAGGGAATAGGGTGCCATAGGGCCCAGGTCTAAAGTAGTGTACTATATTGGGAATAGGGTGCCATAGGGCCCAGGTCTAAAGTAGTGCACTATATAGGGAATAGGGTCCAGGTCTAAAGTAGTGCACTATATATAGGGAATAGGGTGCCATGTGGGACGCATCTTGGAACTCTATTTTCAGAGAAGGAACTACCCCAGCACCATGGCAACAGACTGTAATTAAACCAAATGGAGGATGAAAGACTGAAGAGCCTTTTCCTTCTTTATCCCCTCTAGTCTTCATTTGTGTTCATCTGGTCATAGGCCTTTATCTGCATCCCAAAAGGCACCCTATGGGCCCTGGTCAAAAGTAGTGCACTATATAGGGAATAGTGTGCCATAGGGCCCAGGTCTAAAGTAGTGCACTATATATAGGGAATAGGGTGCCATAGGGCCCAGGTCTAAAGTAGTGCACTATATAGGGAATAGGGTCTCATAGGGCCCAGGTCTAAAGTAGTGCACTATATAGGGAATAGGGTCCAGGTCTAAAGTAGTGCACTATATATAGGGAATAGTGCACCATTTGGGACACATGTGATATCTGCCAGTTGCTGTAGGTTAATCCAGTAGGTCATAGCACAAATAACTACCACCTCTTTTTCCCTATGTCACCTCTTGTTCACCTCTCATTCAAGGCCCATTAAAAACCCAGAGCCTGGGATCTCGTCAACAGGACAGTGTTTAAACACGACCCCTGTTGCTCCTGAGGAATGATCTGACAGGTACTTCCATAACCGCAGTAGATCTGTATTCCATATGGCATTTAACATCAGCCCAGTAACTACACGGTGACAGCATCATTGAGCATCCCCCAGGCAGATTGACAATCTTTATAATGTGTCAGTTCACAGGTCACCACATGATTATGCTACTTAGAGAAGCTACTTTCAGAGCAGTTAAACGTTTAAGATCTCTTAATTGGGTGTCGATTCAGACATGGTCAATTAATTGATTCTCAATCTTTTTTCATTTTTAATTTTTAATACTTTTACCCCCTTTTTTTCTGATATCTAATTGGTAGTTACAGTCTTGTCCCGTCGTTGCAGCTCCCCTACGGACTCGGGAGAGGCGAAGGTCGAGATCCGCGCGTCCTCTAAGACACGACGCTGCTTCTTGACACACTGCTCACCTTAACCCGGAAGCCACACCAACGTCCAGTTGGTGACCGGAAGTCAGCTTGCTGGTGGCCCGGCACGCCACAAGGAGTCACTAAAGTGCGATGGGCCAAACCCCGACCTAACTCGGACGACGCTGGGCCGACTGTACGCCGCCTCATGGCTTTCCCGGTCACAGCCGGCTGTGACGCAGCCTGGGATCGAACCCGGGTCTGTAGTGACGCCTCAAGCGCTGCGATACTGTTTTACAGCAGGGGAAATGGAAACGTGTCAATTTTCTACACTACGTTCTCAATACATTTCCATCCAAAAGAGCCAAGAAATATCCTTCAAATGTTGATTTCTTACATTGTGACAACAATGACATCACGTGAATGACCCACACTAGCCGAGGTAATATTATGAACAGATGTAAAGTTTAAAACTGACAGTCTCTTGACACCCCACATAAGAGGCATCATCAATTCTATCGTCCTTTTAGTAGCTGTTGTCTAAATGACACGTAAGGGAATGTGTCCCCTACACAAAATAACCTCAACAGACATGCAATAAAACAGATCATCGTCTGGAAACCCATTCAGTCCGCCTCAATAAACCTAACGGAGAGAGTAGAGGGAGCAGTATCATCTCTGTTACCTTCCTTCCTGTTCCTGTACTATCATGTAAAGGAGATAATACCTGTTGTTGTTTCCCCTCCTACTTATCACGTTCACTACCGCTCTACTATTTCAGAGAGCACAGATATAGACAGCAACTACTTATACAGTGAACAGTGAGGAGGACCTCAGATCAAAAAGATGCAAAGACCCTGGGCTGGGACCCTGGGCTGGGACCCTGGGCTGGGACCCTGGGATGGGACCCTGGGCTGGGACCCTGGGCTGGGAACCTGGGATGGGGACCCTGGGATGGGACCCTGGGCTGGGACCCTGGGCTAGGACCCTGGGCTGGGACCCTGGGCTAGGACCCTGGGCTGGGACCCTGGGCTAGGACCCTGGGCTGGGACCCTGGGCTGGGACCCTGGGCTGGGACCCTGGGCTGTGACCCTGGGATGGGACCCTGGGATGGGACCTGGGCTGGGACCCTGGGATGGGACCCTGGGATGGGACCCTGGGATGGGACCCTGGGATGGGACCCTGGGCTGGGACCCTGGGCTAGGACCCTGGGCTGGGACCCTGGGCTAGGACCCTGGGTTAGAACCCTGGGCTGGGACCCTGGGATGGAACCCTGGGATAGGACCCTGGGATGGAACCCTGGGCTGGGACCCTGGGATGGGACCCTGGGATGGGACCCAGGGCTGGGACCCTGGGCTGGGACCTTGGGATAGGACCCTGGGATAGGACTCTGGGCTAGGATCCTGGGCTGGGACTGGAGGAGAGGAGACATTAAATACCTACAGTGATGTATGTAATGGAGGTGACTCAGTGAGAAGTAACCTTGACTTGGACCTGAAGGCTTCAGTTATCTCCTTGAAGTAATGCCTAAGGTTTTGCCGGTGTTTAGCTCAGTCTTACTGCACTCAGGTGACCCAGGTTCAAACCAGAGTCTTACTGGTCTCAGGTGACCCAGGTTCAAACCAGGGTCTTACTGCGCTCAGGTGACCAGGTTCAAACCAGGGTCTTACTGCGCTCAGGTGACCAGGTTCAAACCAGGGTCTTACTGTGCTCAGGTGACCAGGTGACCAGGTTCAAACCAGGGTCTTACTGTGCTCAAGTGACCAGGTGACCAGGTTCAAACCAGGGTCTTACTGCGCTCAGGTGACCAGGTGACCAGGTTCAAACCAGGGTCTTACTGTGCTCAGGTGACCAGGTGACCAGGTTCAAACCAGGGTCTTACTGCGCTCAGGTGACCAGGTTCAAACCAGGGTCTTACTGCGCTCAGGTGACCAGGTTCAAACCAGGGTCTTACTGCGTTCAGGTGACCAGGTTCAAACCAGGGTCTTACTGTGCTCAGGTGACCAGGTTCAAACCCAGACAGCCGTATAAACAGAGGAGAGTCTGATGGTGAGAAGGATAGGAGAACATGCCTAAAGGAATACAAATGTTTACCATAACACCAAACCCAGGTAGACAAATGTTTACCATAACACCAAGGTGGACAAATGTTTACCGTACCACCAAACCCAGGAAGACAAATGTTTACCATAACACCCAGGTAGACAAATGTTTACCGTACCACCAAACCCAGGTAGACAAATGTTTACCATAACACCAAACCCAGGTAGACAAATGTTTACCGTAACACCCAGGTGGACAAATGTTTACCGTACCACCAAACCCAGGAAGACAAATGTTTACCATAACACCCAGGTAGACAAATGTTTACCGTACCACCAAACCCAGGTAGACAAATGTTTACCATAACACCAAACCCAGGTAGACAAATGTTTACCATAACACCAAACCCAGGTAGACAAATGTTTACCGTAACACCCAGGTGGACAAATGTTTACCGTAACACCCAGGTGGACAAATGTTTCTCAGTAGGTTATTCAAGAAACAGCAGTACAGGGCACAATGCACATTATAAAGTATTAAGGCCAGGGTAACAGTCAGAAGCATCCCACTCCTCAGCCCTATGTGACCCAGGAGACATCTGCTCCCAATGGATAACAGAGAGAGCAGGAGAAGTGTGGTCCTTATGGATAACAGAGAGAGAGCAGGAGAAGTGTGCTCCTTATAGATAACAGAGAGAGAGCAGGAGAAGTGTGGTCCTTATGGATAACAGAGAGAACAGGAGAAGTGTGCTCCTTATAGATAACAGAGAGAGCAGGAGAAGTGTGGTCCTTATGGATAACAGAGAGAACAGGAGAAGTGTGCTCCTTATAGATAACAGAGAGAGCAGGAGAAGTGTGGTCCTTATAGATAACAGAGAGAGAACAGGAGAAGTGTGCTCCCTATGGATAACAGAGAGAGAGCAGGAGAAGTGTGGTCCTTATGGATAACAGAGAGAACAGGAGAAGTGTGGTCCTTATGGATAACAGAGAGAACAGGAGAAGTGTGGTCCTTATGGATAACAGAGAGAACAGGAGAAGTGTGGTCCTTATGGATAACAGAGAGAACAGGAGAAGTGTGGTCCTTATGGATAACAGAGAGAGCAGGAGAAGTGTGGATCATTACAGACATCATCTGCAACCATGATGCTCTCAGGCACTTTGGAAGTGTGGTCTCTATAGATCCCCCCACCCTGAGAGAGCAGGATCTCCCCACCCCCCCTCTCTCTCTCTCTATCCCCCACCCTGTCTCTCTCTCTATCCCCCACCCTGTGGTCTATCCCCCATCTCTCTCTCTCTCTCTATCCCCCCCAGGAGAAGTGTGGTCTATCCCCTATAGATATCCCCCCACCCTGTCTCTCTCTCTATCCCCCCCACCCTGTCTCTCTCTCTATCCCCCCCACCCTGTCTCTCTCACTATCCCCCCCACCCTGTCTCTCCTCTATAGATAACAGAGAGAGCAGGAGAAGTGTCTCTCTCTATAGACCCTGTCTCTCTCTCTATCCCCCCACAGTCTCTCTCTCTGAGCAGGAGAACCCTCTCTCTATCCCCCCACCCTCTCTCTCTCTCCCCCCACCCTCTCTCTCTGTCCCCCATAACTCTCTATCCCCCCCCACCCTCTCTCTCTCTCTCTCCCCCACCCTGTCTCTCTCTCTATAACAGAGAGCAGGCACCCCTCTCTCTCTATCCCCCACCCTGTCTCTCTATCTATCCCCCACCCTGTCTCTCTCTCTATCTCCCCCAGATCTCTATCCCCCCACCCTGTCTCTCTCTCTATCCCCCCCCAAGTGTCTCTCCTCTATCCCCCAGATAACAGAGAGAGAGCCCCCCAAGTCTCTCTCTATCCCCCCCCACCCTCTCTCTCTCTATAGACCCTGTCTCTCTCTCTATCCCCCCCCACCCTGTCTCTCTCTCTATCCCCCACCCTGTCTCTCTCTCTATCCCCCCACCCTGATCTCAGATCCAGGAGAAGTCTCTCCTCTATAGATACCCTGTCTCTCTCTCTATCCCCCCACCCTGTCTCCTCTATAGATCCCCCCACCCTGTCTCTCTCTCTATCCCCCCACCCTGTCTTTCTCTCTAGGACACCCTGTGCTCCTCTATAGATCCCCCCCACCCTGTCTCTCTCTCTATCAGGAGAACCCTGTCTCTCTCTCTATACCCTCTCTCTCTCTAGGACACCCTGTCTCTCTCTCTATCCCCCCCACCCTGTCTCTCTCTCTATCCCTATAGACCCTCTCTCTCTCTATCCCACACCCTGTCTCTCTCTCTAGAGCCCCCCACCCTGTCTCTCCTATCTCCCCATAGATACCCTGAGAGAGCATCCCCCCACCCTGTCTCTCTCTATCCCCCCCCCACCCTGATAACAGAGAGAGCAGGAGAAGTGTCTATCCCCCCACCCTCTCTCTCTCTATCCCCCCACCCTGATCCCCCACCCAGAGAGAGCCCCCCACCCTGTCTCTCTCTCTATCCCATAACCCCTCTCTCTCTATCCCCCTCACCCTGTCTCTCTCTCTATCCCCCCACCCTGTCTCTCTCTCTATCCCCCACCCTGGTCTCTCTCTATCCCCCAGAGCAGGATCCCACAGTGTGTCCTCTATGGATAATCCCCCCACCCTGTCTCTCTCTCTATCCCCCCCACCCTGTCTCTCTATCATCCCCCACAGACATCTCTATCCCACACCCTGCTCTCTCTATCCCCCAAACCCTGTCTCTCTCTCTATCCCCCCCACCCTCTCTCTCTCTATCCCACACCCTGTCTCTCTCTCTATCCCCCCACCCTGTCTCTCTCTCTATCCCCCCACCCTGTCTCTCTCTCTATCCCCCACCCTGTCTCTCTCTCTATCCCCCACCCTCTCTCTCTCTATCCCCCACCCTGTCTCTCTCTCTATCCGCCACCCTCTCTCTCTCTATCCCCCACCCTGTCTCTCTCTCTATCCCCCCACCCTCTCTCTCTCTATCCCCACCCTGTCTCTCTCTCTATCCCCCCCACCCTCTCTCTCTCTATCCCACACCCTGTCTCTCTCTCTATCCCCCCACCCTGTCTCTCTCTCTATCCCTCCCACCCTGTCTCTCTCTCCCCCCACCCTCTCTCTCTCTATCCCCCCCACCCTGTCTCTCTCTCTATCCCCCCACCCTGTCTCTCTCTCTATCCCCCCCACCCTGTCTCTCTCTATCCCCCACCCTCTCTCTCT
Organism: Oncorhynchus tshawytscha; assembly: GCF_018296145.1. Taxonomy (NCBI): domain Eukaryota; kingdom Metazoa; phylum Chordata; class Actinopteri; order Salmoniformes; family Salmonidae; genus Oncorhynchus; species Oncorhynchus tshawytscha. Next base: position 106,157 of record NW_024609680.1, read on the forward strand.
CTATCCCCCACCCTGTCTCTCTCTCTATCCCCCCACCCTGTCTCTCTCTCTATCCCCCCACCCTGTCTCTCTCTCTATCCCCCCCCCCACCCTGTCTCTCTCTATCCCCCACCCTCTCTCTCTCCCCCCACCCTGTCTCTCTCTCTATCCCCCACCCTGTCTCTCTCTCCTATCCCCCCACCCTGTCTCTCTCTCTATCCCCCCACCCTGTCTCTCTCTCTATCCCCCCACCCTGTCTCTCTCTCTATCCCCCACCCTGTCTCTCTCTCTATCCCCCCACCCTGTCTCTCTCTCTATCCCCCCACCCTGTCTCTCTCTCTATCCCCCCACCCTGTCTCTCTCTCTATCCCCCACCCTGTCTCTCTATCTATCCCCCCACCCTGTCTCTCTCTCTATCCCCCCCACCCTGTCTCTCTCTCTATCTCCCCCCACCCTCTCTCTCTCTCTATCCCCCCCACCCTGTCTCTCTCTCTATCCCCCCCCTCTCTCTCTCTCTATCCCCCACCCTGTCTCTCTCTCTATCCCCCCACCCTGTCTGTCTCTCTATCCCCCCACCCTCTCTCTCTCTCTATCCCCCCACCCTGTCTCTCTCTCTATCCCCCCACCCTCTCTCTCTCTATCCCCCACCCTGTCTCTCTCTCTATCCCCACCCTCTCTCTCTATCCCCCCACCCTGTCTCTCTCTCTATCCCCCACCCTCTCTCTCTCTATCCCCCCACCCTGTCTCTCTCTCTATCCCCCACCCTCTCTCTCTCTATCCCCCACCCTGTCTCTCTCTCTATCCCCCCACCCTCTCTCTCTCTCTATCCCCCACCCTGTCTCTCTCTCTATCCCCCCCACCCTGTCTGTCTCTCTATCCCCCACCCTCTCTCTCTCTCTATCCCCCCACCCTCTCTCTCTCTATCCCCCACCCTCTCTCTCTCTCTATCCCCCACCCTGTCTCTCTCTCTCTCTATCCCCCCACCCTGTCTCTCTCTCAATCCCCCCCACCTTCTCTCCTCTATCCCCCACCCTGTCTCTCTCTCTATCCCCCCCACCCTCTCTCCCCCCCACCCTCTCTCTCTCTCTATCCCCCCACCCTGTCTCTCTCTCTATCCCTCCCACCCTGTCTCTCTCTCTATCCCCCCACCCTGTCTCTCTCTCTATCCCCCCACCCTGTCTCTCTCTCTATCCCCCCCCACCCTGTCTCTCTCTATCCCCCCCCCACCCTCTCTCTCTCTATCCCCCACCCTGTCTCTCTATCTATCCCCCCCACCCTGTCTCTCTCTCTATCCCCCCCCCTCTCTCTATCCCCCACCCTCTCTCTCTATCCCCCCACCCTGTCTCTCTCTCTATCCCCCCCACCCTGTCTCTCTCTCTCTATCCCCCCACCCTCTCTCTCTCTATCCCCCCCCCCCTCTCTCTCTCTATCCCCCACCCCTCTCTCTCTCTCTCTATCCCCCACCCTCTCTCTCTCTCTCTCTCTCTCCCCCCCCCACCCTGTCTCTCTCTATTCCCTCTCTCTCTCTCTCTCCCTGTCTCTCTCTTCCCTCCCTCTCTCACTCTCTCCTCTCGCTCCCTGTCTCTCTCTTTCTCTCTATCTATTTCTCTCTCCATATCTCACACTAACACATTCACACCAACGTGCGCGCACACACACACACACACACACACACACACACACACATTACTATACTGCTTACAACAAGGGCATAAGCATTCTATCCTCACCTACTTTTACAGATACAGAAATCTCACAATTTGAGGGCAGAATGTATTGATATCAATAAAGAAATAACGTGTTGTTTTAATCTTATGAGAGTAAGTGTTCTGTAATGGACCTATAGTACAACGTAATAGGTCTAGAAACATTTATATTTACACCAACACATTTGAAACAATAGGTATTTTGTCATTCTTTGGTCTCTGGACCAAGCAGTTTAGCCTAGGGTAGACTAACGGTAAAGGACCAGAGTGACACTATAATGAACTCTCCGTGCGACTCGGGGAAGTGACACACATTTTCCAGTAGGCTACTGTTATTATTCTTACCTTGAGCTATTGCTATCGACTCAAACCGGTGCAGTTCTCTAAGCAGGGTTGTGCGTTCGGTGGGGTGAAGACTATAAATAAAATCCTTGGCTCCTTGAGGCGAGTTCAAGGGCTCCATCGGGTCCTTGTGAGGGTGTGTGCCCAAGTCGCAGCTCTGCTGGCTGGGTAGCATCGGTACAGGCTGGCGTAGCGGAGCTAGGTTTGACCCGCGGACTCTTGCCAACATGTTCCCCGACCTCAGAATGAGGGCGGGCCGCAGGACTCTCTTCAAACTGGGCAGCATGGTGGAGACAAAAGGGAAGTGGAGGCGTCGACAACCTAGAATAGAAATACAATTTTAACGCTTACTGAAGCGTAAAGAAAAATACAGGAGGGTACTTACAATACAACATCCTCGACTGTTTCACGTATGAATGCAATGGATTATTTTGACAGCAGTAGGCTACTGTGGAATGGCTAAGCCTATTCATAGGCAATAAATAACAAAGTAGACACAGACTCAGATCGGGCTGTCAAAGTGCAACTTATGACAACACCGACCTCTCGATCAGCGGATGCTCTGCCGGCCTGTCCTGTCAAAAAATCAGATCTCTTTCGGGTGTAAAACGCAGCTCCGAACCATAAGTCCTTCGATCACAATTTCATAGATCATGAAAACAATTCGCCAACAAAACACATTCGTGGCAAAATCGGTGAGTCAAAAAGGAAACATTCCTCCTCATCTTCAAATCCACAACATCGCCTAGGCTACTTCCCCGTCTGCGGTCGGATGGGCTGCTTCTCTTCCCCGTGATGTGCGCCCTTCTCTCGAGGCTAAAAATATTTTCCAATGGAATAGCTTGACTATACGTAGCTATGACGGCATTTGCCTTACGTTTTTGTATAGCTCATACAGTGAGTGCGAAGGTACCACTAGACCAATAGCCTACTGTAGGCCTATTTGCGGCAGGTATCAATAGACATCCTAAGGACGTCTGCACAGGACATATGAGCATAGTACATGTATGACAACATGGGAAATGTATTTTTCATTCCATATGTAATGCCATTAAAGAACGTTCTACATGCTATTTTTAGTGACTACATTTCCCAGATGAGCACTAGGGCTATTGAAAAACTAAATTTCTGCTGCCGCATTATGGGAAACGTATTTTAGTCCGACGGGTGGCCTCTCCGCAATCTATTTATTTAGACAACTGGGAACTCGAAAAAAACGAGCTCCGACAGGCTAAAATGGTTTGAACGGTCAACTCATTCGGAAATTCGGGCATCTTTCTAGAGCTTCGACTTTCCGACATGAAGATCACTGACGTCATGATTTGACCTGCTTTTTTCCCCGAGTTCCCAGTTGTCTTTAAAGCGCAATCTGGCGCATCATCAGTCCACAGACAGTGACCCAAGTCATCATATAGCTCTCCATCCAATCTCTGTATCCTGGCCACATTCACAACTGAAGCTAACAATCCCCTCATCACAGAGACAGCCCTAAAAACTACACATCCCTTTCTTGGGCTTGGTGTGGAATTGATATGTTACTACGACATCAGAGGGTAGACTACTAGTACAGGGACACAGAGTACTACAGAGTCACTAGTACAGGGACACAGAGTACTACGGAGTCACTAGTACAGGGGCACAGAGTACTACGGAGTCACTAGTACAGGGACACAGAGTACTACAGAGTCACTAGTACAGGGACAGTCAGTCACTAGTACAGGGACAGTCAGTCACTAGTACAGGGACAGTCAGACACTAGTACAGGGACAGTCAGACACTAGTACAGGGACAGGCAGTCACTAGTACAGGGACAGTCAGTCACTAGTACAGGGATAGTCAGTCACTAGTACAGGGACAGTCAGTCACTAGTACAGGGACAGTCAGTCACTAGTACAGGGACAGTCAGTCACTAGTACAGGGAGTCAGTAACTAGTACAGGGATAGTCAGTCACTAGTACAGGGACAGTCAGTCACTAGTCAGTCACTAGCACAGGGACAGTCAGTCACTAGTACAGGGACAGTCAGTCACTAGTACAGAGACAGTCAGTCACTAGTCAGTCACTAGTACAGGGACAGTCAGTCACTAGTACAGGGACAGTCAGTAACTAGTACAGGGATAGTCAGTCACTAGTACAGGGACAGTCAGTCACTAGTACAGGGACAGTTAGTTACTAGCACATGGACAGTCAGTCACTAGTACAGGGACAGTCAATCACTAGTACAGGGATAGTCAGTCACTAGTACATGGACAGTCAGTCCCTAGTAAAGGGACAGTCAGTCACTAGTACAGGGACAGTCAGTCACTAGTACAGGGACAGTCAGTCACAAGTACAGGGACAGTCAGTCACTGGTACAGGGACAGTCAGTCACTAGTACAGGGACAGTCAGTCACTAGTACAGGGACAGTCAGTCACTAGCACAGGGACAGTCAGTCACTAGTACAGGGACAGTCAGTCACTAGTACAGGGACAGTCAGTCACTAGTACAGGCAGTCAGTCACTAGCACAGGGACAGTCAGTCACTAGCACAGGGACAGTCAGTCACTCAGTACAGGGACAGTCAGTCACTAGTACAGGGACAGTCAGTCACTAGTACAGGGACAGTCAGTCACTAGTACAGGGACAGTCAGTCACTAGTACAGGGACAGTCAGTCACTAGTACAGGGACAGTCAGTCACTAGTACAGGGACAGTCAGTCACTAGTACAGGGACAGTCAGTCACTAGTACAGGGACAGTCAGTCACTAGTACAGGGACAGTCAGTCACTAGTACAGGGACAGTCAGTCACTAGTACAGGGACAGTCAGTCACTAGTACAGGGACAGTCAGTCACTAGTACAGGGACAGTCAGTCACTAGTACAGGGACAGTCAGTCACTAGTACAGGGACAGTCAGTCACTAGTACAGGGACAGTCAGTCACTAGCACAGGGACAGTCAGTCACTAGTACAGGGACAGTCAGTCACTAGTACAGGGACAGTCAGTCACTAGCACAGGGACAGTCAGTCACTAGTACAGGGACAGTCAGTCACTAGTACAGGGACAGTCAGTCACTAGCACAGGGACAGTCAGTCACTAGCACAGGGACAGTCAGTCACTAGTACAGGGACAGTCAGTCACTAGCACAGGGACAGTCAGTCACTAGTACAGGGACAGTCAGTCACTAGCACAGGGACAGTCAGTCACTAGTACAGGGACAGTCAGTCACTAGTACAGGGACAGTCAGTCACTAGCACAGGGACAGTCAGTCACTAGTACAGGGACAGTCAGTCACTAGTACAGGGACAGTCAGTCACTAGTACAGGGACAGTCAGTCACTAGTACAGGGACAGTCAGTCACTAGTACAGGGACAGTCAGTCACTAGCACAGGGACAGTCAGTCACTAGTACAGGGACAGTCAGTCACTAGTACAGGGACAGTCAGTCACTAGTACAGGGACAGTCAGTCACTAGTACAGGGACAGTCAGTCACTAGCACAGGGACAGTCAGTCACTACACAGGGACAGTCAGCACAGGGACAGTCAGTCACTAGTACAGGGACAGTCAGTCACTAGTACAGGGACAGTCAGTCACTAGCAGTACAGGGACAGTCAGTCACTAGTACAGGGACAGTCAGTCACTAGTACAGGGACAGTCAGTCACTAGTACAGGGACAGTCAGTCACTAGTACAGGGACAGTCAGTCACTAGTACAGGGACAGTCAGTCACTAGTACAGGGACAGTCAGTCACTAGTACAGGGACAGTCAGTCACTAGTACAGGGACAGTCAGTCACTAGCACAGGGACAGTCAGTCACTAGTACAGGGACAGTCAGTCACTAGTACAGGGACAGTCAGTCACTAGCACAGGGACAGTCAGTCACTAGCACAGGGACAGTCAGTCACTAGCACAGGGACAGTCAGTCACTAGCACAGGGACAGTCAGTCACTAGCACAGGGACAGTCAGTCACTAGCACAGGGACAGTCAGTCACTAGTACAGGGACAGTCAGTCACTAGTACAGGGACAGTCAGTCACTAGCACAGGGACAGTCAGTCACTAGTACAGGGACAGTCAGTCACTAGTACAGGGACAGTCAGTCACTAGCACAGGGACAGTCAGTCACTAGCACAGGGACAGTCAGTCACTAGTACAGGGACAGTCAGTCACTAGCACAGGGACAGTCAGTCACTAGCACAGGGACAGTCAGTCACTAGCACAGGGACAGTCAGTCACTAGTACAGGGACAGTCAGTCACTAGTACAGGGACAGTCAGTCACTAGCACAGGGACAGTCAGTCACTAGCACAGGACAGAGTCACAGTACAGGGACAGTCAGTCACTAGTACAGGGACAGTCAGTCACTAGCACAGGGACAGTCAGTCACTAGCACAGGGACAGTCAGTCACAGTACAGGGACAGTCAGTCACTAATACAGGGACAGTCAGTCACTAGTACAGGGACAGTCAGTCACTAGTCAGTCACTAGCACAGGGACAGTCAGTCACTAGTACAGGGACAGTCAGTCACTAGTACAGGGACAGTCAGTCACTAGTACAGGGACAGTCATTGTTCTTACAGGAGAGGTTCTGTGAGACTGATGATGTCACTAACTGGATGCAGAGCCCAGAAGAGCCTGCTATGTGTGGGTTCATTTATTCTCCTGACAAAAGGCAGACAGACTCATGTCCACCCTGTAAATAGTATGCTTTATTCACTGTATCTGCTACTATTATAGTCCTACTAGTGCTGTCGACCATGAATGAAAACCTTGACAAGACTGACCCCTAGTGGACATTAAGAGCAATGTCACCCGGACGAGGTCTGGTTGAGGGAAGAAAATACGGCACAGGGGGTTGGTGGTACCTTAATTGGGGAGGACGGGGCTCGTGGTATGGCTGGAGCGGAGTTAGTGGAACGGTATCAAATACATCAAACAAACATAGTTTCCATGGTTTCCATAGTTTCCATAGTTTCCATGGTTTCCATAGTTTCCATAGTTTCCTTGTGTTTGCTGCCATTCCATTCACTCCGTTCCAGGTATTATATAAAAAAAATGTAACCTTTATTTAACCAGGCAAGGCAGTTAAGAACAAATTCTTATTTTCAATGACAGCCTAGGAACAGTGGGTTAACTGCTTGTTCAGGGGCAGAACGACAGATTTGTACCTTGTCAGCTCAGGGGTTTGAACTTGCAACTTTCCGGTTACTAGTCCAACGCTCTAACCACTAGGCTACCCTGCCACCCCGTTCTGACGAATTATGAGCCGTCCTCTCCTCAGCAGCCTCCACTGAAAGACGGATATCCACCGAGTGGACAAAATATTAGGAACACCTGCTCTTTCCATGACAGACTGACCAGGTGAATCCAGGTGAAAGATATGATCCCTTATTGATGTCACTTTGTTAAATCCACTTCAATCAGTGTAGATGAAGGGGAGGAAACAGGTTAAAGAAGGATTTTTAAGCCTTGAGACAATTAGAGAAATGGATTGTGTGTGTGTGTCATTCAGAGGGTGAATGGGCAAGACACAAGATTTAAGAGCCTTTGAACGGTGTTATGGTAGTAGGTGTCAAGAACTGCAACGCTGCTGGGTTTTTCACGTTCAACATGGGCCAGCATCCCTGTGGAACGTTTCTGACACCTTGTAGAGTCCATGCCCTGACAACCTGAGGCTGTTCTGGGGCAAATGGGGGTGCAATTCAATATTAGGAAGGTGTTCCTAATGTTTTGTACACTCAGTGTAAGTGAATCACACAGTCAGTCACCACACAGATTCAAATAGTATTTGCCATTTAATATGTGCTGAAGCATTCATTAATTACACAGAATTTAAAAAACGTTCTAGAAACAAATATCGCCAGTAGAACTGCTGAACTTAACAGGGAAAAACACAGAGGTCAACTCTCAGTAGTAACTAACTACTAAACAGGTTTGGGATCAATTCCATTTCAATTCCAGTCAATTCAGGAAGTAAACTGAAATTCCAATTCCAATCGTCTTCCGTTCCAATTCGGAATTGGAATTTGGTTTAACTTTCTGAATTGACTGGAATCGAAATGGAATTGAGCCCAACTCTGCTACTAAATCATTAGAAAACAAGGTTTTAGTAATAATGTGACCATCTGCTTTTAACCATATAGCAAAACACAAAATTATTAATAAACTATTAGAATAATCATCATTTTACACATAACATTTGTCAACTTTAAAAAATATCAAAGATATGATATGAATTTAAATATCTAGAAAAACAAACTATTATGTCTGTCCATTGAAATAAAGTACTGCACCATTACAACGAAAGGTTTATACACAACGTACAATATCCCCAAAATGATGTGGGGACACAATGACCAGGATAATGTTTACGTCCCAAACAGAAACCTAATTAGGGCGCCACTTGGAATGCCACGCAGAATGATAACATTATATGCAGAAAGCATCTTGCTAGATGGGATGGGAGAACAGTTCACCATTTTAGAATCAAATCAAATCAAATCAAATGTATTTACTTCTTACATCAGATGATGTCACAATGTGCTGTACAGAAACCCAGCCTAAAACCCCAAACAGCAAGCAATGCAGGTGTAGAAGCACGGAGATCTCTTATTGATACATCGTCTCTGTCCCAAATGACATCCTATTCCTAATATAGTGTAGTACTTTTGCCCAAGTGTACTTTTGACACCATTCTGTATACTTCCGGCCCTTCTTTGGACACTGTGTTAACAACCCTCCAGGCAAGCTTCAATGCCATACAACTCTCCTTCCGTGGCCTCCAATTGCTCTTAAATACAAGTAAAACTAAATGCATGCTCTTCAACCGATCGCTACCTGCACCTACCAGCCTGTCCAACATCACTACTCTGGACGGCTCTGACTTAGAATACGTGGACAACTACAAATACTTAGGTGTCTGGTTAGACTGTAAACTCTCCTTCCAGACCCATATCAAACATCTCCAATCCAAAGTTAAATCTAGAATTGGCTTCCTATTTCGCAACAAAGCATCCTTCACTCATGCTGCCAAACATACCCCATACCCTTGTAAAATCCTACCAATCCTCGACTTTGGCGATGTCATTTACAAAATAGCCTCCAATACCCTACTCAACAAATTGGATGCAGTCTATCACAGTGCAATCCGTTTTGTCACCAAAGCCCCATATACTACCCACCATTGCGACCTGTACGCTCTCGTTGGCTGGCCCTCGCTTCATACTCGTCGCCAAACCCACTGGCTCCATGTCATCTACAAGACCCTGCTAGGTAAAGTCCCCCCTTATCTCAGCTCGCTGGTCACCATAGCATCTCCCACCTGTAGCACACGCTCCAGCAGGTATATCTCTCTAGTCACCCCCAAAACCAATTCTTTCTTTGGCCGCCTCTCCTTCCAGTTCTCTGCTGCCAATGACTGGAACGAACTACAAAAATCTCTGAAACTGGAAACACTTATCTCCCTCACTAGCTTTAAGCACCAACTGTCAGAGCAGCTCACAGATTACTGCACCTGTACATAGCCCACCTATAATTTAGCCCAAACAACTACCTCTTTCCCAACTGTATTTAATTTTTATTTATTTATTTATTTTGCTCCTTTGGACCCCATTATTTTTATTTCTACTTTGCACATTCTTCCATTGCAAATCTACCATTCCAGTGTTTTACTTGCTATATTGTATTTACTTTGCCACCATGGCCTTTTTTTGCCTTTACCTCCCTTCTCACCTCATTTGCTCACATCGTATATAGACTTGTTTATACTGTATTATTGACTGTATGTTTGTTTTACTCCATGTGTAACTCTGTGTCGTTGTATCTGTCGAACTGCTTTGCTTTATCTTGGCCAGGTCGCAGTTGTAAATGAGAACTTGTTCTCAACTTGCCTACCTGGTTAAATAAAGGTGAAATAAATAAATAAATAAATAGTAGTGCACTGTATTGACTAGGGTGCCATTTGGGATGCACACTATGAATACAGGCTTCAGATTTTTATTTTTATTTTTTATTTATCCGTTATTTTACCAGGTAAGTTGACTGAGAACACGTTCTCATTTACAGCAACAACCTGGGGAATAGTTACAGGGGAGAGGAGGGGGATGAAAGAGCCAATTGTAAACTGGGGATTATTAGGTGACCGTGATGGTTTGAGGGTCAGATTGGGAATTTAGCCAGGACACCGGGGTTAACACCCCTACTCTTACGATAAGTGCCATGGGATCTTTAATGACCTCAGAGAGTCAGGACACCGGGGTTAACACCCCTACTCTTATGATAAGTGCCATGGGATCTTTAATGACCTCAGAGAGTCAGGACACCGGGGTTAACACCCCTAACTCTGACGATAAGTACCATGGGATCTTTAATGACCTCAGAGAGTCAGGACACCGGGGTTAACACCCCTAACTCTGACGATAAGTACCATGGGATCTTTAATGACCTCAGAGAGTCAGGACACCGGGGTTAACACCCCCTACTCTTACGATAAGTACCATGGGATCTTTAATGACCTCAGAGAGTCAGGACACCGGGGTTAACACCCCCTACTCTTACGATAAGTACCATGGGATCTTTAATGACCTCAGAGAGTCAGGACACCGGGGTTAACACCCCCTACTCTGACGATAAGTACCATGGGATCTTTAATGACCTCAGAGAGTCAGGACACCGGGGTTAACACCCCCTACTCTGACGATAAGTACCATGGGATCTTTAATGACCTCAGAGAGTCAGGACACCGGGGTTAACACCCCCTACTCTGACGATAAGTACCATGGGATCTTTAATGACCTCAGAGAGTCAGGACACCGGGGTTAACACCCCTACTCTGACGATAAGTACCATGGGATCTTTAATGACCTCAGAGAGTCAGGACACCGGGGTTAACACCCCTACTCTGACGATAAGTACCATGGGATCTTTAATGACCTCAGAGAGTCAGGACACCGGGGTTAACACCCCTACTCTGACGATAAGTACCATGGGATCTTTAATGACCTCAGAGAGTCAGGACACCGGGGTTAACACCCCTACTCTGACGATAAGTACCATGGGATCTTTAATGACCTCAGAGAGTCAGGACACCGGGGTTAACACCCCTACTCTGACGATAAGTACCATGGGATCTTTAATGACCTCAGAGAGTCAGGACACCGGGGTTAACACCCCTACTCTGACGATAAGTACCATGGGATCTTTAATGACCTCAGAGAGTCAGGACACCGGGGTTAACACCCCCTACTCTGACGATAAGTACCATGGGATCTTTAATGACCTCAGAGAGTCAGGACACCGGGGTTAACACCCCCTACTCTGACGATAAGTACCATGGGATCTTTAATGACCTCAGAGAGTCAGGACACCGGGGTTAACACCCCCTACTCTGACGATAAGTACCATGGGATCTTTAATGACCTCAGAGAGTCAGGACACCGGGGTTAACACCCCCTACTCTGACGATAAGTACCATGGGATCTTTAATGACCTCAGAGAGTCAGGACACCGGGGTTAACACCCCTTACTCTGACGATAAGTACCATGGGATCTTTAATGACCTCAGAGAGTCAGGACACCGGGGTTAACACCCCTAACTCTGACGATAAGTACCATGGGATCTTTAATGACCTCAGAGAGTCAGGACACCCGTTTAACGTCCCATCTGAAAGATGGGGGGGAGGCGGGTAGAAACCAAACACGAGCAAAACAACGACAGTCAACAGACAACAAAGGGAAAATTATTGTTCAACAGACCAGTAGAGTAGTGGAACAGAGAAACCAGTAGAGTAGTGGAACAGAGAAACCAGTAGAGTAGTGGAACAGAGAAACCAGTAGAGTAGTGGAACAGAGAAACCAGTAGAGTAGTGGAACAGAGAAACCAGTAGAGTAGTGGAACAGAGAAACCAGTAGAGTAGTGGAACAGAGAAACCAGTAGAGTAGTGGAACAGAGAAACCAGTAGAGTAGTGGAACAGAGAAACCAGTAGAGTAGTGGAACAGAGAAACCAGTAGAGTAGTGGAACAGAGAAACCAGTAGAGTAGTGGAACAGAGAAACCAGTAGAGTAGTGGAACAGAGAAACCGAATCTGTTCTGACTACAGCGACAGAACCCGGTCTGTTCTGAGTACAGCGACAGAACCCGGTCTGTTCTGAGTACAGCGACAGAACCCGGTCTGTTCTGAGTACAGCGACAGAACCCGGTCTGTTCTGAGTACAGCGACAGAACCCGGTCTGTTCTGAGTACAGCGACAGAACCCGGTCTGTTCTGAGTACAGCGACAGAACCCGGTCTGTTCTGAGTACAGCGACAGAACCCGGTCTGTTCTGAGTACAGCGACAGAACCCGGTCTGTTCTGAAAACAGCGACAGAACCCGGTCTGTTCTGAGTACAGCGACAGAACCCGGTCTGTTCTGAAAACAGCGACAGAACCCGGTCTGTTCTGAGTACAGCGACAGAACCCGGTCTGTTCTGAGTACAGCGACAGAACCCGGTCTGTTCTGAGTACAGCGACAGAACCCGGTCTGTTCTGAGTACAGCGACAGAACCCGGTCTGTTCTGAGTACAGCGACAGAACCCGGTCTGTTCTGAGTACAGCGACAGAACCCGGTCTGTTCTGAGTACAGCGACAGAACCCGGTCTGTTCTGAAAACAGCGACAGAACCCGGTCTGTTCTGAGTACAGCGACAGAACCCGGTCTGTTCTGAGTACAGCGACAGAACCCGGTCTGTTCTGAGTACAGCGACAGAACCCGGTCTGTTCTGAAAACAGCGACAGAACCCGGTCTGTTCTGAGTACAGCGACAGAACCCGGTCTGTTCTGAGTACAGCGACAGAACCCGGTCTGTTCTGAGCACAGCGACAGAACCCGGTCTGTTCTGAGTACAGCGACAGAACCCGGTCTGTTCTGAGTACAGCGACAGAACCCGGTCTGTTCTGAGCACAGCGACAGAACCCGGTCTGTTCTGAGTACAGCGACAGAACCCGGTCTGTTCTGAGCACAGCGACAGAACCCGGTCTGTTCTGAGTACACAAATAGAGAAATAAAGATCTGAAGAGGGAATAAATGAATAAACATGTGTTCCTGGTCTGTCTCGTCAATAAGGTATTTACACTGGATTACATATAGATTTCTCTAGTGCACTATATGGGGAAGAGGATGCTATTTGGGATACACCCTAGGTCTCCATCTGCTGCTACGGCTCAGAGCTTCAACTGAAATACAATTCAAGCAGGGATTTAAAAGTTGTTGATTTACAATGAATTATCACGAGGGAGTAGACTGGATGGATACTTGATATTAAATGCTTTACTATGAGCCTGTTGTAAGATAGTTACGCCTTCTTCTTCTTCTTCGTGGTCGGAGGAATAAGATAGTTATGCCTTCTTCTTCTTCTTCGTGGTCGGAGGAATAAGATAGTTATGCCTTCTTCTTCTTCTTCTTCGTGGTCGGAGGAATAAGATAGTTATGCCTTCTTCTTCTTCTTCGTGGTCGGAGGAATAAGATAGTTATGCCTTCTTCTTCTTCGTGGTCGGAGGAATAAGATAGTTACGCCTTCTTCTTCTTCTTCGTGGTCGGAGGAATAAGATAGTTATGCCTTCTTCTTCTTCGTGGTCGGAGGAATAAGATAGTTATGCCTTCTTCTTCTTCGTGGTCGGAGGAATAAGATAGTTATGCCTTCTTCTTCTTCGTGGTCGGAGGAATAAGATAGTTATGCCTTCTTCTTCTTCTTCTTCGTGGTCGGAGGAATAAGATAGTTATGCCTTCTTCTTCTTCTTCGTGGTCGGAGGAATAAGATAGTTATGCCTTCTTCTTCTTCTTCTTCGTGGTCGGAGGAATAAGATAGTTATGCCTTCTTCTTCTTCGTGGTCGGAGGAATAAACAGTGTAACTTTTACAGAGGTAAGGCTTTAATCCTTCGTCTTCTGATCAGAACTGTCAAGGACAGAAAACACAAAATGCCTTCTTCTTCTTCGTGGTCGGATTTCTCTCTTCAATCACAAACTTAAGATAGTTATGCCTTCTTCTTCTTCGTGGTCGGAGGAATAAGATAATGGTCGGAGGAATAAGATAGTTATGCCTTCTTCTTAATAAAATCGGAGGAATAAGAATAATAACATGAATAATCAATGCTTCCTTTATTTCTCTCTTCTAGTCAAAACCTTTTCAACATTGTACGGAGGAATAAGATAGTTATTTCACTTTCCCTCGGAGGAATAAAGTTATGCCTTCTTCCTTCTTCGTGGTCGGAGGAATAAGATAGTTATGCCTTCTTCTTCTGTTCTCATACGTGGTGTTATTGTCTGTATTGGTGAATAATGACAGGTCCATCAGGTGCTCTCCGTCGGAGGAATAAAGGGGCCTTCCTGTTCTTCGTGGTCGAGGAATAAGATATTGTCTGTATTGGTGAATAATGACAGGTCCATCAGGTGCTCTCCGTCGGAGGAATAAGGGCCTTCCTGTTCTCACTTTTACAGTAAGGCTTTAATCACGCGTCTCTGTTACTGTGTCTAATAATAAAATTAGAATAATAACATGACATAATCAAACACAACCTTTAAGTCAAAAATGACAGGTCCATCAGGTGCTCTCCGTAATAAAGGGGCCTTCCTGTTCTCATACGTGGTGTTATTGTCTGTATTGGTGAATAATGACAGGTCCATCAGGTGCTCTCCGTAATAAAGGGGCCTTCCTGTTCTTATACGTGGTGTTATTGTCTGTATTGGTGAATAATGACAGGTCCATCAGGTCCCTCATGACACACATTTGAAACGTGGAAATGTACAGTGTAATTTGAAAGTAAGTTGTTACCCAGAGATGACTGATTAACTGGCAAAACACATGCTATTAAAAACAGTTGAAATACTAAGCATAACATAAAGCCTCCTACAACAGCTATTGTGGATTGTAGATCTGAAAACATGAAATCGGTTTACATGCCAAACAGCTTGGTGCCCCTGATAGTTGTGTCACTGAGACGCCACAATCTTCACAATAAATCTAAAACACTTCTTTCAATAGCTTCGAATAATTTGGCATCTTGGAACTGAGGCGAGGAGGAATGAGGGTGGGAGGACTAGAGTCAACAGAACTGAGGAGGGGAGGACTAGAGTCAACAGAACTGAGGAGGGGAGGACTAGAGTCAACAGAACTGAGGAGGGGAGGACTAGAGTCAACAGAACTGAGGAGGGAGGACTAGAGTCAACAGAACTGAGGAGGGGAGCTAGAGTCAACAGAACTGAGTCAACAGAACTGAGGGGAGGACTAGAGTCAACAGAACTGGGATGGGGGAGGACTAGAGTCAACAGAACTGAAGAGGGGAGGACTAGAGTCAACAGAACTGAGGAGGGGAGGACTAGAGTCAACAGAACTGAGGAGGGGAGGAAGAGTCAACAGGAGGGGAGGACTAGAGTCAACAGAACTGAGGAGGGGAGGACTAGAGTCAACAGGGGAGGACTAGAGTCAACAGAACTGAGGAGGGGAGGAATGGGGGAGGACTAGAGTCAACAGAACTGAAGAGGGGAGGACTAGAGTCAACAGAACTGAGGAGGGGAGGAATGGGGGTGGGAGGACTAGAGTCAACAGAACTGAGGAGGGGAGGAATGGGGGAGGACTAGAGTCAACAGAACTGAGGAGGGGAGGACTAGAGTCAACAGAACTGAGGAGGGGAGGACTAGAGTCAACAGAACTGAGGAGGGGAGGACTAGAGTCAACAGAACTGAGGAGGGGAGGACTAGAGTCAACAGAACTGAGGAGGGGAGGACTAGAGTCAACAGAACTGAGGAGGGGAGGACTAGAGTCAACAGAACTGAGGAGGGGAGGACTAGAGTCAACAGAACTGAGGAGGGGAGGACTAGAGTCAACAGAACTGAGGAGGGGAGGACTAGAGTCAACAGAACTGAGGAGGGGAGGACTAGAGTCAACAGAACTGAGGAGGGGAGGACTAGAGTCAACAGAACTGAGAATGGGGGAGGACTAGAGTCAACAGAACTGAGGAGGGGAGGACTAGAGTCAACAGAACTGAGGAGGGGAGGACTAGAGTCAACAGAACTGAGGAGGGGAGGACTAGAGTCAACAGAACTGAGGAGGGGAGGACTAGAGTCAACAGAACTGAGGGGAGGAGAGTCAACAGAACTGGGGTGGGAGGACTAGAGTCAACAGAACTGAGGAGGGGAGGAATGGGGGGGAGGACTAGAGTCAACAGAACTGAGGAGGGGTGGACTAGAGTCAACAGAACTGAGGAGGGGAGGACTAGAGTCAACAGAACTGAGGAGGGAGGACTAGAGTCAACAGAACTGAGGAGGGGAGGACTAGAGTCAACAGAACTGAAGAGGGGAGGACTAGAGTCAACAGAACTGAAGAGGGGAGGACTAGAGTCAACAGAACTGAGGAGGGGAGGACTAGAGTCAACAGAACTGAAGAGGGGAGGACTAGAGTCAACAGAACTGAGGAGGGGAGGACTAGAGTCAACAGAACTGAGGAGGGGAGGACTAGAGTCAACAGAACTGAAGAGGGGAGGACTAGAGTCAACAGAACTGAGGAGGGGAGGACTAGAGTCAACAGAACTGAAGAGGGGAGGACTAGAGTCAACAGAACTGAGGAGGGGAGGAATGAGGGGGGGAGGACGAGAGTCAACAGAACTGAGGAGGGGAGGACTAGAGTCAACAGAACTGAGGAGGGGAGGAATGGGGGTGGGAGGACTAGAGTCAACAGAACTGAGGAGGGGAGGAATGGGGGTGGGAGGACTAGAGTCAACAGAACTGAGGTGGGGAGGAATGGGGGTGGGAGGACTAGAGTCAACAGAACTGAAGAGGGGAGGAATGGGGGAGGACGAGAGTCAACAGAACTGAGGAGGGGAGGACTAGAGTCAACAGAACTGAGGAGGGGAGGAATGGGGGTGGGAGGACTAGAGTCAACAGAACTGAAGAGGGGAGGACTAGAGTCAACAGAACTGAGGTGGGGAGGAATGGGAGGGGGTGGGAGGACTAGAGTCAACAGAACTGAGGAGGGGAGGAATGGGGGGAGGACGAGAGTCAACAGAACTGAGGTGGGTGGACTAGAGTCAACAAAAAACTGAGGTGGGGAGGAATGGGGGTGGGAGGACTAGAGTCAACAGAACTGGGCCCCAGGAAGCAACAAAGAGAAAATACCATGCATAATTATTTACACATTCAGAACTAAGAGAGAACATAATTAACACAACTCTGAGCTGCTCCACTGTCTGTCCAACAAGAGATCACCTTCTGCACCGTCTGAGACGACGAGCAGAGCTCTGTCTGTCACCACACACAGCATCACATGGAATGGACATGAGCTGAGTTCTGTTCTGTCCTGTCTGTCAGTGAGGCCGCTGGACGGTAAGTAAGTATACAGGAGACCCCCCCCTTAGCACAGTGGACATGAGCTGTGTCCTGTCTGTCCTGTCAATGGGCAGGCGGTAGGCTAGCTAGGTACAGCTAGGTAGGATACCCTTCTCTGATGCTGCATGGTGCCACGGTGGCTCTCCTCTTATACGATGCGCGGTGCTGAGCGATCGTTGGTATTGGTCCTCTTCAGCTTGACCCCTCTCTGGATAACCAGCAGCATGTTTCCCCCCTGACCATCCATAACCTCCCCATCCTCCAGGGACCCCCCCTCGCCCTGACACTGGACCCTAGGCTGGTGAGGGGCCAAGGGAGGGTTTGTGGTTGCTTGACCACTCCAGAACGCCAGAGGAAGTACCCCCAGCTCCCCCTCCTCTCCCTGGGCTGGAGACTCAGGGCTCTGGGCCTCCTCTGGTTCCTCCAGCCCTACTCCTGGTCCTCCAGGGATCCCCAGCCCCCCAGGGAATCCTCCCCCAACTAGGCCAGGCACGGTGGGGATCTTGACTGGGATGACGGGGGTCCGGATGGGGATGGGGCCGGTGGTCCCGCGGCGAGCCGAGGGCTTTGTGGAGGGCGTGCGGCGGATGGTGGCGACCCCAGGGGTCATGATGACGGAGCCAGCCGTAGAAGGTAGGCCGGCGGTGGAGGCTGGTCTCTTGGACTGGAACATCCTACGGTAGGACTGGCTGATGTCACTGTTACGGGGGATGGTGGATGACTTGTCAAACTCCTGCTGGTCAACCTCCTGGTCCCCTCCCATGGAGAAATAGTCATAGTCTGACACTGGAATTAACAGAGAGAGAGAGAGAGAAAGAGGGAGAGATGGGAGAGAGAAAGAGAGAAAGGGTTTATTATGGATCCCCATTAGTTCCTGCCAAGACAGCAGCTACTCTTCCTGGGGTTTATTATGGACACCCATTAGTTCCTGTCAAGACAGCAGCTACTCTTCCTGGGGTTTATTATGGATCCCCATTAGTTCCTGCCAGGACAGCAGCTACTCTTCCTGGGGTTTATTATGGATCCCCATTAGTTCCTGTCAAGACAGCAGCTACTCTTCCTGGGGTTTATTATGGATCCCCATTAGTTCCTGCCAGGACAGCAGCTACTCTTCCTGGGGTTTATTATGGATCCCCATTAGTTCCTGTCAAGACAGCAGCTACTCTTCCTGGGGTTTATTATGGATCCCCATTAGTTCCTGTCAAGACAGCAGCTACTCTTCCTGGGGTTTATTATGGATCCCCATTAGTTCCTGCCAAGACAGCAGCTACTCTTCCTGGGGTTTATTATGGATCCCCATTAGTTCCTGTCAAGACAGCAGCTACTCTTCCTGGGGTTTATTATGGATCCCCATTAGTTCCTGTCAAGACAGCAGCTACTCTTCCTGGGGTTTATTATGGATCCCCATTAGTTCCTGTCAAGACAGCAGCTACTCTTCCTGGGGTTTATTATGGATCCCCATTAGTTCCTGCCAAGGCAGCAGCTACTCTTCCTGGGGTTTATTATGGATCCCCATTAGTTCCTGTCAAGACAGCAGCTACTCTTCCTGGGGTTTATTATGGATCCCCATTAGTTCCTGCCAGGACAGCAGCTACTCTTCCTGGGGTTTATTATGGATCCCCATTAGTTCCTGTCAAGACAGCAGCTACTCTTCCTGGGGTTTATTATGGATCCCCATTAGTTCCTGTCAAGACAGCAGCTACTCTTCCTGGGGTTTATTATGGATCCCCATTAGTTGCTGCCAAGGCAGCAGCTACTCTTCCTGGGGTTTATTATGGATCCCCATTAGTTCCTGTCAAGACAGCAGCTACTCTTCCTGGGGTCCAAACTAATTAAGGCAAAAACAAAACGGCACAATAAGTCTACCTTAAAAATATTGAATAAGATGTTTCTTTCTTTAAAAATGTCCTTTTATGGGCCTCCAGAGTGGTACAGTATTACTACTAGACTCCTGGTTACTATGGTCTCCAGAGTGGTACAGTATTACTACTAGACTCCTGGTTACTATGGTCTCCAGAGTGGTACAGTATTACTACTAGACTTCCTGGTTACTATGGCCTCCAGAGTGGTACAGTATTACTACTAGACTCCTGGTTACTATGGTCTCCAGAGTGGTACAGTATTACTTCTAGACTCCTGGTTACTATGGTCTCCAGAGTGGTACAGTATTACTACTAGACTCCTGGTTACTATGGTCTCCAGAGTGGTACAGTATTACTACTAGACTCCTGGTTACTATGGTCTCCAGAGTGGTACAGTATTACTACTAGACTCCGGGTTACTATGGTCTCCAGAGTGGTACAGTATTACTACTAGACTCCTGGTTACTATGGTCTCCAGAGTGGTACAGTATTACTTCTAGACTCCTGGTTACTATGGTCTCCAGAGTGGTACAGTATTACTAGTAGACTCCTGGTTACTATGGTCTCCAGAGTGGTACAGTATTACTAGTAGACTCCTGGTTACTATGGTCTCCAGAGTGGTACAGTATTACTACTAGACTCCTGGTTACTAGGGCTGTTTTTCATGGTTCGGGTTAGGCCCCTTAGTTCCAGTGAAGGGAAATCTTAACGCTACAGCACACAATGACATTCTAGACGATTCTGTGCTTCCAACTTTGTGGCAACAGTTTGGGGAAGGCCCTTTGCTGTTTCAGCATGACAATACCCGCGTGCACAAAGCGAGGTCCATACAGAAATGGCTTGTCGAGATCAGTGTGGAAGAACTTGACTGGCCTGCAGAGAGCCCTGACCTCAACCCCATCGATCACCTTTGGGATGAATTGGAACGCAGACAGTGAGCCAGGAGGCCTAACCGCCCAACTTCACTAATGCTCTTGTGGCTGAATGGAAGCAAGTCCCCGCAGCAATGTTCCAACATCTAGTGGAAAGCCTCCCCAGAAGAGTGGAGGGGGAGGACCAACTCCAGCAGCAAAGGGGAGGACCAACTCCATATTAATGCCCATGATTTTGAAATGAGATTGTTCAACGAGCAGATGTCCACATACCTTTTGGGTATTTAGTGTACCTGTATCCTACTTTTACCAGACACGTACCTGGTATAGAGACAACATCAATTAGAATGCTTGACATATTTACTGTCACGAGTCCGTCCGAGGGTGGCTCCCCTTCCCGGTCGGGTGGCGCTCGGCGGTCGTCGTCACCGGCCTATTAGCTGCCACTGATTGTCTTTCCTCCCCCTCCTTGTATGTTTATTGTTAGCACCTGTTTGTGAATCATTAGTTGGGCTTCTTTCGACAACCTGTTTCTTTGTGCGGGATTAATTATTGTGACCTTCGGTTATGTAGTAGAGGAACGTGTTTGTTCCTGGTCGTGTATTCTGCTGTACTGTTTTCGTCCCCCGTGTTTGGGGCATTTGGTTGTGAGCACCCAGTGTTGTGTGAGTGCATTAAAGAGCACAGTATAGCACTCTCTGTTTCCTGCGTCTGACTCCACACCCACGACACCCAGAGCGTTACATTTACACAGAAGGATATGGTGCTACAAGTCATGCATGCCTTTGCATATTTTCTCAGTGTGTTTGTGTGTGTTAACCTTGTGAAGCTATGGTGTCCTCTGAACAGCACGGGGTGGTACTCTGGGTACTGTAGCCACTAGAACAGTGTAGAGAGTCTCTACTGGAACACTGTGTGTGTGAGTCCAGCTGTAGACCTCTGGACAGGGCCAGAGCCAGCTCCTCATGAGCCTCCATCTCACACACCTGGAGACACACACACACACACACACACACACACACACACACACACACACACACACACACACACACACACACACACACACACACACACACACACACACACACACACACACACACACACACACACACACACACACACACACACACACACACACGTTGGGTTAGAAAACGTAATCCTTCTTTGTGCAGCATGAAGATAAATCAATCAATATAAACTGGATGGTTTGAGCCCTGAATTCTGATTGGCTGAAGGCCGTATACCACGGGTATGACAAAACATTTAGTTTTACTGCTCTAATTACGTTGGCAACCAGTTTATAATCGTCGTGCCTAGGAGCAGCCCTTTGCCGTGGTATATTGGCCACCTCCTCGGGCCTTATTGCTTAATTATAAACTGGTTGGTTTGAGCCCTGAATGCTGACTGGCTGACAGCCGTGGTATATTAGACTGTATACCACGGGTACGACGAAACATTTGTTTTTCCTGCTCTAATTACATTGGTAACCAGTTTATAATAGCAGTAAGGCACCTCTGGGGTTTGTGGTATATGGCCAATATACCACGGGCTAAGGGCTGTGTCCAGGCACTCCGTGTTGCGTCGTGCTTAAGAACAGAGCTTAGCTGTGGTATAGTGGCCATATACCACAAAGCCCCGAGGTGCCTTATTACCTAAATATATCACAGACGTTGAATCACCACACACACACACAAACTAGACATTTCAAGAAAAATTGTGTGACTTGCTTCAGATATTTGTATAAAATATAGATTAACTTCTCTGGGATAGGGGGCAGCATTTTCACTTTTGGATGAATACCACCCAGAGTAAACTGCCTCCTACTCAGTCGCAGATGCTAATATATGCATATGTTCTCAGATTGTGCTTTTTCCATAAAGTTTTTTTGAAATCTGACACAGCGGCTGCATTAAGGAGAAGTGTAATCCAAAGTTCCATGCAGAACACTTGAATTTTCATCAACATTTATAATGAGTATTTCTGTGAATTCGTGTGGCTCTCTGCAATATCACTGCATGTTTTGGAACTACTGAACATCACACGCCAATGTAAAATACGATTTTTACCGAACAAAACATACATGTATAGTGTAACATGAAGTCCTATGAGTGTCATCTGATGAAGGTCATCAAAGGTTAGTGATTCATTTTATCTATATTTGTGCTTTTTGTGAAAGCTGGAAAAATTGAAAAATCTCTTTGGCTGGAAAAATGGCTGGGTTTTTCTGTGAGTTGGTGGTGACCTAACATGATCGTTTGTGGAGCTTTCGCTGTATAGCATTTTTGAAATCAGACACGGTGGCTGGATTCATGAGAATTCTATCTTTAAAATGGTGCCTAATACTTGTATGTTTGAGAAATGTGATTTATGAGATTTCTGATGATTTGTATTTAGCGCCCTGCAATTTCATTGGCTGTTGGCGAGGGGTTCCGCTAGCGGAACTCCCAGTCGTAGACAGGTTAAAGCATGTGTCCAGCTGACCTTGGGTGGTGGAGGTAATGGTTGACTCCTGCTCCCTGGTGCTGGGATGACTCCAGCAGGCAGTGGTAGACTCCTGCCCCCAGGTGCTGGGATGACACCAGCAGGCAGTGGTAGACTCCTGCCCCCATGTGCTGGGATGACACCAGCAGGCAGTGGTAGACTCCTGCCCCCAGGTGCTGGGATGACACCAGCAGGCAGTGGTAGTGGGGCATAGCTGATGTCTGCTGGTACAGGATCCTTGTCCTTCCTCCTTCTAAGGGTGTTCACCATGGGCTGGTCATAGGGTCCTGGTTTAGCCCAGTCCTACAGGATACAGATACATAGCTGAGTTCACCTCCTGTACCCAGTCCTACAGGATACAGATACATAGCTGAGTTCACCTCCTCTACCCAGTCCTACAGGATACAGAAATATAGCTGAGTTCACCTCCTCTACCCAGTCCTACAGGATACAGAAATATAGCTGAGTTCACCTCCTCTACCCAGTCCTACAGGATACAGAAATATAGCTGAGTTCACCTCCTCTACCCAGTCCTACAGGATACAGGTACATAGCGGAGTTCACCTCCTCCACACAGAGCTTGGTATCTGTAGCTGTGCTCTTTAATCATGGGCCTCTGAAGATCCTGTCAGCTGGGGATTCTGAACTACTATCACCATCTTCAAATACATCTTCTGCAGGAACACATCTGAAATCTACCAATGAAACGTGTAGAAGACGATGTAGTATATCGTCCTACAGTCATTTTTCAATCTGACTGTAACATAATAATAATGTCATAGTAATTCAGAGGGTCCTATGTAATGACAGGATGTTGATGTTTCAGGAACACAAGGAGTCAGGACATGATGAGGAGGAGGACTGAACCAACAAACAAACCTTCCAGCTGGGGACTTTAGAGGTGGGGACCATGTTAGGCCCCAGGGTGCAGTAATGAGGGTAGTCAGGTAGCAGGGCCGAGCCCGGCCTGGACCACGACTGGGATGGACAGGAGGAGGAGGAGGAGGTGATGGAGGTGGAATGGGAGGAGGGAGGGAAGAGGGGGTAGGAACCCACCAGGCCTGAGCCCCCTCCCATCAGGTAGGACCCCCCCAGGCCTGAGCCCCCTCCCATCAGGTATGAAGAGTCTGAATGATGGTGATCCCCGTAGTGGTCATACCCGTTAGACAACTGAGCATGAGCAGGGGAACGGAATGACACAAACAAACAAACAAACAAACAAACATGAAAACACAAAATTGGAGAAATTTGTCAAATTATAAAAACCAACACAATAGGGTTCAGGATAATAAACCGACACAATAGGGTTCAGGATAATAAACCGACACAATAGGGTCAGGATAATAAACCGACACAATAGGGTCAGGATAATAAAACAACACAATAGGGTTCAGGATAATAAACCGACACAATAGGGTCAGGATAATAAACCAACACAATAGGGTCAGGATAATAAACCGACACAATAGGGTCAGGATAATAAACCAACACAATAGGGTCAGGATAATACACCAACACAATAGGGTCAGGATAATAAAACAACACAATAGGGTCAGGATAATAAACCGACACAATAGGGTCAGGATAATAAACCGACACAATAGGGTCAGGATAATAACCCGACACAATAGGGTCAGGTTAATAAACCAACACAATAGGGTCAGGATAAAAAACCAACACAATAGGGTCAGGATAATAAACCGACACAATAGGGTCAGGATAATAAACCGACACAATAGGGTCAGGATAATACACCAACACAATAGGGTCAGGATAATAAAACAACACAATAGGGTCAGGACAATAGAGTCAGGATAATAAACCAACACAATAGGGCCAGGAGAATAAAACAGCACAATAGGGTCAGGATAAAAAACCAACACAATAGGGTCAGGACAATAGAGTCAGGATAATAAACCAACACAATAGGGCCAGGATAATAAAACAGCACAATAGGGTCAGGATAATAAAACAACACAATAGGGTCAGGATAATAAAACAACACAATAGGGTCAGGATAATACACCAACACAATAGGGTCAGGATAATACACCAACACAATAGGGTCAGGATAATAGGGTCAGGATAATAAACCGACACAATAGGGTCAGAATAATACACCAACACAATAATGTCAGGATAATAGGGTCAGGATAATAAACCAACACAATAGGGTCAGGATAATAAAACAACACAATAGGGTCAGGATAATAAAACACAATAGGGTCAGGATAATAAACTGACACAATAGGGTCAGGATAATAAACCGACACAATAGGGTCAGGATAATAAACCGACACAAAAGGGTCAGGATAATAAAACGACACAATAGGGTCAGGACAATAGAGTCAGGATAATAAAACAACACAATAGGGTCAGGACAATAGGGTCAGGATAATAAAACAACACAATAGGGTCAGGATAATAAACCAACACAATAGGGTCAGGATAATAGGGTCAGGATAATAAACCGACACAATATGGTCAGGACAATAGGGTCAGGATAATAAACAGACACAATAGGGTCAGGACAATAGGGTCAGGATAATAAACCAACACAATAGGGTCAGGATAATAAACCAACACAATAGGGTCAGGATAAAAACCAACACAATAGGGTCAGGACAATAGGGTCAGGATAATAAACCGACACAATAGGGTCAGGATAATAAAACAACACAATAGGGTCAGGATAATAAACTGACACAATAGGGTCAGGACAATAGGGTCAGGATAATAAAACAACACAATAGGGTCAGGATAATAAAACAACACAATCAGAAACACAAGACAATAGTTGGTGAATGAAATAAAATAACTCAACAGGAAGAACAAATAAACAAAAGGAGTAAACAGGAAAATGAAACTGCCTGATTGACAAACAATAGGGTTCTGATAATAAAACAAACAATAGGGAACCACCATGATGACCCATGAGATTGGGTCAGGACAACAGGGTCAGGATAATAAATCAACAGACAGGTAAAACAACACAATCAGAAACACAAGATAAAAAGTTGATGTGAATGAAATACAAATAACTCAACATTTCGGAAGAACAAATGGAAAGGGGTAAACTAAGAAAATGAATCCTGCCTGATTGACAAACCTGGACCGGGTTCTGAGGGGTGTGCAGAAGGTGAACACGATGGTTCCTGTGAGGAGAATCTAGAATAAGAGCTACAGCAAGGAGACAAGGGGTAGGGTATCTATCATGAGAGGGGACGAGGGGTAGGGTATCTATCATGAGAGGGGACGGGGTAGAGGGGGTATCTATCAGAGAGGAGACAAGGGGTAGGGTATCTATCTGAGAGGAGAATCTAGAATAAGGGTATCTATCATGAGAGGGGACGAGGGGTAGGGTATCTATCATGAGAGGGGACGAGGGGTAGGGTATCTATCATGAGAGGGGACGAGGGGTAGGGTATCTATCATGAGAGGGGACGAGGGGTAGGGTATCTATCATGAAAGGAGACGAGGGGTAGGGTATCTATCATGAGAGGGGACGAGGGGTAGGGTATCTATCATGAGAGGGCAGGGGGGGGTGCTTCCTCTCAAAGGAGGGATGGAGGGAGTATTTCACCTTGTCAACTGCAGCCAGAGGCCCTCCTGAGGTGGGAGAGCTGCACTCACTGACTGACTGGCAGGTGTCAGAGGCCTCAGACGAGCCAGAGCTGGAGCAAGGCTGGAGGAACGGCAGGTTGGGTGGAGGCAGACAGACACGAGGACGAGCACAAGACGGGAGCAGAGAGTTTTGGTGTTAAAAAAAAGAGAGGAGTTTGAGTTCAGTGTAGGGTTAAAAGATGACCGGATATGAACATACACGCAGTCACAGACAGTCACAGACAGTCACAGACAGTCACAGACAGTTACAGACAGTCACAGACTGTCACACACAGTCACAGACCGTCAAACATGGCCGCAGACAGTCACAGACTGTCACAGACAGTCACACATGGCCACAGACAGTCACAGACAGTCACACACAGTCACAGACAGTCACAGATGGTCAAATATGGTCACAGACAGTCACACACAGTCACAGACAGTTACAGACAGTCACAGACTGTCACACACAGTCACAGACCGTCAAACATGGCCACAGACAGTCACAGACTGTCACAGACAGTCACAGACAGTCACACATGGCCACAGACAGTCACACACAGTCACAGACAGTCACAGACAGTCAAATATGGTCACTGTCAGTCACTCACAGTCACAGACCGTCAAACATGGCCACAGACAGTCACAGACAGTCACAGACAGTCACAGACAGTCACAGACAGTCACACACAGTCACAGACAGTCACAGACAGTCACACATGGCCACAGACAGTCACAGACAGTCACAGACAGTCACACAGGAATTGAACACATAAAGGAGAGGAAGGCGTGCATTGTAGCCAGCACATAAAGACAGAACAGCAGGGTAGACGTTAGAAGGCATCAATCAGTCAGTGAGCTGCATCAGCACGTTTGAAAACAACAGTTCCCTGCCAGCAGGGAGGTTAGCACCGAGATTCAGGGGGGAATTAGCTGAAGTGAAACCAAGCAGAGAGGTGAGTCAGAGGATAGAATCATTTAGCATTAACTGTCCTTGTGGACAGCAGAGGGAGAAGCAGATAGACAGTCTGGTACTAAGCATCATGGTTAAAGAGTTTAAAGCCAGACACAGAAAGCCCAGGAGTAGTATTCTCCTGGTGGTTTTCTATGGAGTAGTATTCTCCTGGTGGTTTTCTATGGAGTAGTATTCTCCTGGTGGTTTTCTATGGAGTAGTATTCTCCTGCTGGTTTTCTATGGAGTAGTATTCTCCTGCTGGTTTTCTATGGAGTAGTATTCTCCTGCTGGTTTTCTATGGAGTAGTATTCTCCTGCTGGTTTTCTATGGAGTAGTATTCTCCTGGTGGTTTTCTATGGAGTAGTATTCTCCTGGTGGTTTTCTATGGAGTAGTATTCTCCTGGTGGTTTTCTATGGAGTAGTATTCTCCTGGTGGTTTTCTATGGAGTAGTATTCTCCTGGTGGTTTTCTATGGAGTAGTATTCTCCTGGTGGTTTTCTATGGAGTAGTATTCTCCTGGTGGTTTTCTATGGAGTAGTATTCTCCTGGTGGTTTTCTATGGAGTAGTATTCTCCTGGTGGTTTTCTATGGAGTAGTATTCTCCTGGTGGTTTTCTATGGAGTAGATTCTCCTGGTGGTTTTCTATGGAGTAGTGTATTCTCCTGGTGGTTTTCTATGGAGTAGTATTCTCCTGGTGGTTTTCTATGGAGTAGTATTCTCCTGGTGGTTTTCTATGGAGTAGTATTCTCCTGGTGGTTTTCTATGGAGTAGTATTCTCCTGCTGGTTTTCTATGGAGTAGTATTCTCCTGGTGGTTTTCTATGGAGTAGTATTCTCCTGGTGGTTTTCTATGGAGTAGTATTCTCCTGGTGGTTTTCTATGGAGTAGCGGTGCGGCAGTATTAGTGGTCGTCACTCTGAGACCTTATTCAGTACAGTGACCTAACAGAGGAAGGAACTCTACTCTAGACTGACAGTGACCTAACAGAGGAAGGAACTCTACTCTAGACTGACAGTGACCTAATAGAGGAAGGAGGAACTCTACTATAGACTGACAGTGACCTAACAGAGGAAGGAACTCTACTATAGACTGACAGTGACCTAACAGAGGAAGGAGGAACTAACAGAGGAAGGAGGAACTCTCACTCAGACTGACAGTGACCTAATAGAGGAAGGAGGAACTCTACTCTAGACTGACAGTGACCTAACAGAGGAAGGAACTCTACTCTAGACTGACAGTGACCTAACAGAGGAAGGAACTCTACTCTAGACTGACAGTGACCTAACAGAGGAAGGAACTCTACTCTAGACTGACAGTGACCTAACAGAGGAAGGAGGAACTCTACTCTAGACTGACAGTGACCTAACAGAGGAAGGAGGAACTCTACTATAGACTGACAGTGACCTAATAGAGGAAGGAGGAACTCTACTATAGACTGACAGTGACCTAACAGAGGAAGGAACTCTACTATAGACTGACAGTGACCTAACAGAGGAAGGAACTCTACTATAGACTGACAGTGACCTAACAGAGGAAGGAACTCTACTATAGACTGACAGTGACCTAACAGAGGAAGGAACTCTACTATAGACTGACAGTGACCTAACAGAGGAAGGAACTCTACTCTAGACTGACAGTGACCTAACAGAGGAAGGAGACTGACAGTGACCTAACAGAGGAACTCTACTATAGACTGACAGTGACCTAACAGAGGAAGGAACTCTACTCTAGACTGACAGTGACCTAACAGAGGAAGGAGGAACTCTACTCTAGACTGACAGTGACCTAACAGAGGAAGGAACTCTACTCTAGACTGACAGTGACCTAACAGAGGAAGGAACTCTACTCTAGACTGACAGTGACCTAACAGAGGAAGGAACTCTACTCTAGACTGACAGTGACCTAACAGAGGAAGGAACTCTACTCTAGACTGACAGTGACCTAACAGAGGAAGGAGGAACTCTACTCTAGACTGACAGTGACCTAACAGAGGAAGGAACTCTACTCTAGACTGACAGTGACCTAACAGAGGAAGTGGGGACTCTACTCTAGACTGACAGTGACCTAACAGAGGAAGGAACTCTACTCTAGACTGACAGTGACCTAACAGAGGAAGTGGGGACTCTACTCTAGACTGACAGTGACCTAACAGAGGAAGGAACTCTACTATAGACTGACAGTGACCTAACAGAGGAAGGAGGAACTCTACTCTAGACTGACAGTGACCTAACAGAGGAAGTGGGGACTCTACTCTGGACTGGAAGTTGGCCTTGTAACGAGTTGTAACAAACCTCAACTATAACTGAGTTCCAAGCCTATCCCTCTATTCAAGGTTGTCCCAAAGCAGAGTGGGTGAGGAGCTAAATTGAGGGATTGAGGGTTAATTAGACCCTCTGAAAGCCACTTTTTATTGAACCTTTATTTAACTAGGTAAGTCAGTTAAGAACACATTCTTATTTACAATGACAGACAGTGGGTTAACTGCCTTGCTCAGGGGCAGAACGACAGATTTTTTACCTTGTCAGCTCAGGATTTTTGATCTAGCAACCTTTCGGTTTCTACTATAGACTGACGGTATAGACTGACACTCTAACCACTAGGCAACCTGCCGCCCCTTGGACTGAGCCAGGATGGTTTGTGATCAGGGTTAGGGCTCCCCATCATGACCAATAGACTTCAGGGGTGAACACCAAGGCCTGCTCATGTGGTCAACCTTGTCTGAACCTGTAGTCTTCTGGACCAACCTCTCCCCTGACCATAATAGCAGGTTTTATAACAAGTATAATAGCAGTATAATATCCTCAGTCGTCTAGAAAGCGTATCCACACCCACACAGATGAGTTTTCAACTAGTAAGAGAAGAGTTTGATCAGGGCTTATGTACTGTTACCAAAGAGGAACTCAGAGAGGAACTCTCTCAGCTGAGGTACTGACAGGACTGGTCTGTAGAACAGCCAGCCCAGTTACTGACCTCCCAACAGGACTCTGGTAGTTCAGCTGAGGTACTGACAGGACTGGTCTATAAAACAGCCAGCCCAGTTACTGACCTCCCAACAGGACTCTGGTAGTTCAGCGGAGGTACTGACAGGACTGGTCTGTAGAACAGCCAGCCCAGTTACTGACCTCCCAACAGGGACTCTGGTAGCTCAGCTGAGGTACTGACAGGACTGGTCTGTAGAACAGCCAGCCCAGTTACTGACCTCCCAACAGGGACTCTGGTAGCTCAGCTGAGGTACTGACAGGACTGGTCTGTAGAACAGCCAGCCCAGTTACTGACCTCCCCCAAGCCCCTCTCCTCAGGAGCAGGGTATCCTAGCAACCTGGGATGGCTAGTGTCTCTCATATATGATGTATAAGGAAGTCAAAGGTCACTTGAGGACCAATCAATCATAATATATGTATTGTTGACGTATACAGTCAGCCTGGGACAGGACACTGCCAAAAACTAAACTGTCCATACACTTCCAGAAGATGTGAAGGTTTAATCTCAGGGTAAAGAGTCCAGTGTACAGATAGTAGGGTCTTACCACTTGGTAGTGTAGTGTAGTGTACTGTAATGTAGTGTAGTGTAGTGTACTGTAATGTAATGTAATGTAGTGTAGTGTACTGTAGTGTACTGTAGTGTAGTGTACTGTAGTGTACTGTAGTGTAGTGTAGTGTACTGTAGTGTACTGTAGTGTAGTGTACTGTAGTGTACTGTAGTGTAGTGTAGTTTAGTGTACTGTAGTGTAGTGTAGTGTACTGTACTGTAGTGTACTGTAGTGTAGTGCACTGTAGTGTAGTGTAGTTTACTGTACTGTACTGTAGTGTAGTGTAGTTTACTGTACTGTAGTGCCCAGTTACTGTACTGTACTGTAGTGTAGTTACTGTACTGTAGTGTAGTGTACTGTACTGTAGTGTAGTGTACTGTACTGTAGTGTACTGTAGTGTAGTTTAGTGTACTGTAGTGTAGTGTAGTGTACTGTAGTGTAGTTAGTGTACTGTAGTGTAGTGTAGTGTACTGTAGTGTAGTGTAGTGTACTGTAGTGTACTGTAGTGTAGTTTAGTGTACTGTAGTGTAGTGTACTGTAGTGTACTGTAGTGTAGTGTACTGTAGTGTAGTGTAGTTTACTGTACTGTACTGTAGTGTAGTGTAGTGTAGTTTACTGTACTGTACTGTACTGTAGTGTAGTGTACTGTAGTGTAGTGTAGTTTACTGTACTGTAGTGTAGTGTAGTGTACTGTAGTGTAGTGTACTGTACTGTAGTGTACTGTAGTGTAGTGTACTGTAGTGTAGTGTAGTGTACTGTAGTGTAGTTTAGTGTACTGTAGTGTAGTGTAGTGCACTGTAGTGTACTGTAGTGTAGTGTACTGTAGTGTAGTGTAGTGTACTGTAGTGTAGTGTACTGTAGTGTAGTGTACTGTAGTGTACTGTAGTGTAGTTTACTGTACTGTACTGTAGTGTAGTTTACTGTACTGTAGTGTAGTGTACTGTAGTGTAGTGTAGTTTACTGTACTGTAGTGTAGTGTAGTTTAGTTTACTGTACTGTACTGTAGTGTAGTGTAGTGTACTGTACTGTAGTGTACTGTAGTGTAGTTTAGTGTACTGTAGTGTAGTGTAGTGTACTGTATGGTAGTTGAGTGTACTGTAGTGTAGTGTACTGTAGTGTAGTTTAGTGTACTGTAGTGTAGTGTACTGTAGTGTACTGTAGTGTAGTTTAGTGTAGTGTACTGTAGTGTAGTTTAGTGTAGTGTACTGTAGTGTAGTTTAGTGTACTGTAGTGTAGTATAGTGTAGTGTACTGTAGTGTAGTGTACTGTAGTGTACTGTAGTGTAGTTTAGTGTACTGTAGTGTAGTGTACTGTAGTGTACTGTAGTGTAGTGTACTGTAGTGTACTGTAGTGTAGTGTACTGTAGTGTACTGTAGTGTAGTGTACTGTAGTGTACTGTAGTGTAGTGTAGTTTAGTGTACTGTAGTGTAGTGTAGTGTACTGTACTGTAGTGTACTGTAGTGTAGTGTACTGTAGTGTAGTGTAGTTTACTGTACTGTACTGTAGTGTAGTGTAGTTTACTGTACTGTAGTGTAGTGTACTGTAGTGTAGTGTAGTTTACTGTACTGTAGTGTAGTGTAGTGTACTGTAGTGTAGTGTACTGTACTGTAGTGTACTGTAGTGTAGTTTAGTGTACTGTAGTGTAGTGTAGTGTACTGTAGTGTAGTTTAGTGTACTGTAGTGTAGTGTAGTGTACTGTAGTGTAGTGTACTGTAGTGTACTGTAGTGTACTGTAGTGTAGTTTAGTGTACTGTAGTGTAGTGTACTGTAGTGTACTGTAGTGTAGTGTACTGTAGTGTAGTGTAGTTTACTGTACTGTACTGTAGTGTAGTGTAGTGTAGTTTACTGTACTGTACTGTAGTGTAGTGTACTGTAGTGTAGTGTAGTTTACTGTACTGTAGTGTAGTGTAGTGTAGTGTACTGTAGTGTACTGTACTGTAGTGTACTGTAGTGTAGTGTACTGTAGTGTAGTGTAGTGTACTGTAGTGTAGTTTAGTGTACTGTAGTGTAGTGTAGTGCACTGTAGTGTACTGTAGTGTAGTGTACTGTAGTGTAGTGTAGTGTACTGTAGTGTAGTGTACTGTAGTGTACTGTAGTGTAGTTTACTGTACTGTACTGTAGTGTAGTTTACTGTACTGTAGTGTAGTGTACTGTAGTGTAGTGTAGTTTACTGTACTGTAGTGTAGTGTAGTTTAGTTTACTGTACTGTAGTGTAGTGTAGTGTACTGTAGTGTAGTTTAGTGTACTGTAGTGTAGTGTAGTGTACTGTATGGTAGTTGAGTGTACTGTAGTGTAGTGTACTGTAGTGTAGTTTAGTGTACTGTAGTGTAGTGTACTGTAGTGTAGTTTAGTGTAGTGTACTGTAGTGTAGTTTAGTGTAGTGTACTGTAGTGTAGTTTAGTGTACTGTAGTGTAGTATAGTGTAGTGTACTGTAGTGTAGTGTACTGTAGTGTACTGTAGTGTAGTTTAGTGTACTGTAGTGTAGTGTAGTGTAGTGTACTGTAGTGTAGTGTACTGTAGTGTACTGTACTGTAGTGTAGTGTACTGTGGTGTACTGTAGTGTACTGTACTGTAGTGTAGTTTACTGTACTGTAGTTTAGTGTACTGTAGTGTAGTGTAGTGTACTGTAGTGTAGTTTAGTGTAGTGTACTGTAGTGTAGTTTAGTGTAGTGTACTGCAGTGTAGTTTAGTGTACCATAGTGTAGTGTAGTATAGTGTAGTGTACTGTAGTGTAGTTTAGTGTACTGTACTGTAGTGTACTGTAGTGTAGTGTACTGTAGTGTACTGTAGTGTAGTTTAGTGTACTGTAGTGTACTGTAGTGTAGTGTAGTTTAGTGTACTGTACTGTAGTGTAGTGTAGTGTACTGTAGTGTAGTGTACTGTACTGTAGTGTACTGTAGTGTACTGTACTGTAGTGTACTGTAGTTTAGTGTACTGTACTGTAGTGTACTGTAGTGTACTGTACTGTAGTGTACTGTACTGTAGTGTACTGTAGTGTACTGTAGTGTAGTTTAGTGTACTGTAGTGTAGTGTACTGTAGTGTACTGTACTGTAGTGTAGTGTAGTGTACTGTAGTGTACTGTACTGTAGTGTAGTGTACTGTACTGTAGTGTACTGTAGTGTACTGTAGTGTAGTTTAGTGTACTGTAGTGTAGTGTACTGTAGTGTATGGTACTGTAGTGTAGTGTACTGTAGTGTAGTGTACTGTAGTGTACTGTACTGTAGTGTACTGTAGTTTAGTCTTACCTGCGGTAGTGTTTCCTGGGGCATGGGTGATGGTGACTTGGAGGTGTAGGTGTCTGGCTGGGAGATGAATCCTGAGTCATGGGAGGACATGGAGGACAGTCGTGCCGCGGCCTGCTGGGGCATGGTGGAGCTACGGTAGCCGTAGTGGGAGGAGCAGGAGGAGGAGGAAGGGGAGTGAGAGTGGGATGTGCCGCTGGAGCGAGAGTCACTACTGTTTACGCTGTTCAGACTGCTGTTAGGGTGGACAGACGGGTGGAGAGACAGACAGACAGGTGGAGAGACAGACAGACATGTGGAGAGACAGACAGACAGGTGGAGAGACAGACAGACAGACAGACAGACAGAGAGACAGACAGACAGACAGACAGACAGGTGGAGAGACAGACAGACAGGTGGAGAGACAGACAGACAGGTGGAGAGACAGACAGACAGGTGGAGAGACAGACAGACAGACAGGAGGAGAGACAGACAGACAGGTGGAGAGACAGACAGACAGGTGGAGACAGACAGACAGACAGTGGGTGGAGAGACAGACAGACAGGTGGAGAGACAGACAGACAGGTGGAGAGACAGACAGACAGGTGGAGAGACAGACAGACAGGTGGAGAGACAGACAGACAGGTGGAGAGACAGACAGACAGGTGGAGAGACAGACAGACAGACAGACAGAGGAGGAGAGACAGACAGACAGGTGGAGAGACAGACAGACAGGTGGAGAGACAGACAGACAGACAGGTGGAGAGACAGACAGACAGGTGGAGAGACAGACAGACAGGTGGAGAGACAGACAGACAGGTGGAGAGACAGACAGACAGGTGGAGAGACAGACAGACAGACAGGTGGAGAGACAGACAGACAGGTGGAGAGACAGACAGACAGGTGGGAGACAGACAGACAGACAGGTGGACAGACAGACAGACAGGTGGAGAGACAGACAGACAGACAGACAGAACAGGCAGACAGAGACAGGTGGAGAGACAGACAGGTGGAGAGACAGACAGGAGGGTGGAGAGACAGACAGACAGGTGGAGAGACAGACAGACGGGTGGACAGACAGACAAACGGGTGGACAGACAGACAAACGGGTGGAGAGGCAGACAGACAGACAGACGAACAGGCAGGAGGGTGAGAGACAGACAGACGAACAGGCAGGAGGGTGACAGACAGACAGACAGACAGACAGACAGACAGGTAGAGACAGACAGACAGACAGGTGGAGAGACAGACAGACAGACAGGTGGAGAGACAGACAGGGAACAGACAGACAGACAGACAGACAGACAGACAGACAGACAGGTGGAGACAGACAGACAGACAGACAGACAGACAGACAGACAGACAGACAGACAGACAGACAGACAGACAGACAGACAGACAGACAGACAGACAGACAGACAGACAGACAGACAGACAGACAGACAGACAGACAGACAGACAGACAGACAGACAGAGAATGGGTTAACACTCCAAACCAATGCAGCAGGCAGTGACTGTGAACAAACCAGTCAAATTAAAATATTAAAACAACCAGGCATGAAATCATAATAAACATTACCACTATCAATATATATATATATATATATATATATATCAATGTCTATCATACTCAGTGCAACTACAAGCAAGTTGGACTGTGGTCGCCATACAGACATGTGCCTTTATCATTGGGTCCATTGACCGACCATCAACAGTGACATTTTAACTAGGATCTGTGGATCCAACAACTGGAATTTAAAAAATGTAAACAAAGTCAAATGCATCACAAGATGAAAACAAGGCAGGCATCACAGCACAAAGTGTTTTACAAACCAAACCAGTGTGACGACAACAACCACGTATGGAAGGACACGAGGTGGAGGGGGGGTTTATTATGAGTCATATTCTATAGAAACAGCTGGAAGGCTGAAGTTACAATCATAACACACACAATGATATTGGGCAGTGATATGACATCACAAACGGCTGCAGTTCCTCTACCCACCACTGGGGGGCGGGGTCTGTCTTCATCAGGGCGTCGAAGAGTAGGATCAGTTTCCCACTGTCTATATAATTGTTTCAATATGTCAAATTTAGGCAAAACTGATCCTAGATCAGATCTCTGTGTGAATATGGGTCTAGGGTTGTTTTTCAGTTCAAGGTGAAACATTCTGGATGTGGTCTGGTTCTGGTCCAAGACACCACTACATACTGGGACTACTAGAGATGACCCATTTCCATCTGAAGGTTCTGAACAGGCCCCTCCCAGCATAGACAAGCTGCGGTTCTGGTCCTAGGACACCTACCTGCACATACTGGACTTCCTGGACCTAGTGGTGCTGGGGGAGGAGGGAGGAGTCTGATAGGACCAGTTATAGTCAGAGCCTTTCAGATCCAGAATCACCTGACAGGACAGAACAACAATGACAGATCAGTGTCTGAGGAGGAAACACATTGGACAGATATGAAATGGAACCCTGTAGTCTGAGGAGTTAGGGTCAGGGTTAGGGTCAGGGATACAGTCAGGGTTAGGGTCAGGGTTAGGGTCAGTGTTAGGGTCAGGGTTAGTGTTAGGGTCAGGGTTAGGGTCAGGGTTAGGGTCAGGAATACGGTCAGGGTTAGGGTCAGGGATACGGTCAGTGTTAGGGTCAGGGATACGGTCAGGGTTAGGGTCAGGGATGCGGTCAGGGTCAGGGTTAGGGTCAGGGATACGGTCAGGGTTAGGGTCAGGGTCAGGGTTAGGGTTAGGGTCAGGGGGTTAGGGTCAGGGTTAGGGTCAGGGTTAGGGTCAGGGTCAGGGTTAGGGATACGGTCAGGGTTAGGGTTAGGGTCAGGGTTAGGGTCAGGGATACGGTCAGGGTTAGGGTCAGGATCAGGGTCAGGGATACGGTCAGGGTTAGGGTCAGGGTTAGGGTCAGGATCAGGGTCAGGGTTAGGGTTGGGGTCAGGGTAACGGTACCTGTTCGCTGGCGGGGGGCAGCTTGTGAGGGTCCATGGTCAGCATCTTGAGGTCGTCAGATATGGTCTGGAGGTGAGTGACCTCTCCTAGCATGGAGATCTCCTCATCCTGGAAGGATCACATTGTGTTTATTGATCCTGCATTTATCCAGGTGATGTCATCAGTCCTACTCATACTGATCACAACAACAACAACAACATCTTAAACTGAAACGTCAGCAATGTGCTTCTTATGGAACATTTCCTCTGGGTGTCAATGAGGAACAGAACATTTCCTCTGGGTGTTAATGAGGAACATTTCCTCTGGGTGTTAATGAGGAACAGAACATTTCCTCTGGGTGTTAATGAGGAACATTTCCTCTGGGTGTTAATGAGGAACATTTCCTCTGGGTGTTAATGAGGAACATTTCCTCTGGGTGTTAATGAGGAACAGAACATTTCCTCTGGGTGTCAATGAGGAACAGAACATTTCCTCTGGGTGTTAATGAGGAACATTTCCTCTGGGTGTTAAATGAGGAACATTTCCTCTGGGTGTTAATGAGGAACATTTCCTCTGGATGTTAATGAGGAACATTTCCTCTGGGCGTTAATGAGGAACATTTCCTCTGGGTGTTAATGAGGAACAGAACATTTCCTCTGGGTGTTAATGAGGAACAGAACATTTCCTCTGGGTGTTAATGAGGAAGAGAACATTTCCTCTGGGTGTCAATGAGGAACATTTCCTCTGGGTGTTAATGAGGAACATTTCCTCTGGGTGTCAGTGAGGAACATTTCCTCTGGGTGTCAGTGAGGAACATTTCCTCTGGGTGTTAATGAGGAACATTTCCTCTGGGTGTCAATGAGGAACATTTCCTCTGGGTGTCAGTGAGGAACATTTCCTCTGGGTGTCAATGAGGAACATTTCCTCTGGGTGTTAATGAGGAACAGAACATTTCCTCTGGGTGTTAATGAGGAACAGAACATTTCCTCTGGGTGTTAATGAGGAAGAGAACATTTCCTCTGGGTGTCAATGAGGAACATTTCCTCTGGGTGTCAATGAGGAACATTTCCTCTGGGTGTTAATGAGGAACATTTCCTCTGGGTGTTAATGAGGAACATTTCCTCTGGGTGTTAATGAGGAACATTTCCTCTGGGTGTTAATGAGGAATCAGCATCTCCCATGGTGAGGCCCTACGGCTCTGTTTCGGTTTCTGTGTTTGTGTTGGTGGTGTGTGTATTGCCAACGGACTCACCAGCACGGCCTTAGCGTGACCTCTGACCTCTGTGTTGTGTGTTAGTGTGTGTGTTATGTTATGACTCACCACCACGGCCTTAGCCTGACCTCTGTGTTGTGTGTGTTAGTGTGTGTGTTCTGCTATGACTCACCACGACAGGTCGTAGCATGGAGACGAAGGTGCATAACCTGCTCCTCTCCTCGACGAGGGCCTTCCTGACGGCCTGTTTCTCCGTCTCCTCCAGCAGCAGGTATTTATCACTGACGCCCTGCATGGCACTGTTCAGCTGGGGCTGGACGTCTCCTCGCCCTGGGACACACCTCTACTGTTAATATACTGGTACTGTCATTACACATCACACTGGGGGGCTCTTCACCACAGACCTGGGACACACCGCTACTATCATTACACATCACACTGGGGCTGGCCTGTTCTCCGCCCTGGGACAGCACCGCTACTATCATTACACATCACACTGGGGCTGGGCTCTTCACCACGGACCTGGGACACACCGCTACTAATATCACTGTCATTACACATCACACTGGGGGCTCTTCACCACAGACCTGGGACACACCGCTACTATCATTACACATCACACTGGGGGCTCTTCACCACAGACCTGGGACACACCGCTACTATCATTACACATCACACTGGGGGGCTCTTCACCACAGACCTGGGACACACCGCTACTGTTAATATACTGGTACGATCATTACACATCACACTGGGGGGCTCTTCACCACAGACCGGGGACTAATATGTATTTGAGGGCCCTTAATTTAGCTTGGAGTCTGCTCTTTTGTGAATATTCCATGTGCAATGTAGGTATGATGTATGAGAGGACAACGGTCATGGTGTCATATTGTAACTTATCAATACTGGGCTTCTCTTGTTTATCCTGTCCTTGAAGCCTGGCAGACTATCCTCCCTGAGCTCTCTCTCTCCTTCTCCTTCTCTGTCTCTCCTTCTCTCTCTCCTTCTCTGTCTCTTCTTCTCTCTCCCTCTCTCTCTCTCTCCCCGTCTCTGTCTCTCCTTCTCGGTCTCTCTCTCTCTTTCTCTGTCTCTCTCTTTCTCTCTCTCTCCTTCTCTCTCCCTCCTTCTCTCTCTCTCCTTCTCTCTCTCTCCTTCTCTGTCTCTCCTTCTCTGTCTCTCCTTCTCTCTCCCTCTCCCTCTCTCTCTCTCTCCTTCTCTGTCTCTCTCTCTCTGTCTCTCTCTCCTTCTCTCTCCTTCTCTCTCTCTCCTGGACTCGGCCTAAGCAGCCAGCCCGTCCAGGGGTATTATCTAACCTTTTGTCACCAGCCTCTCCTAGACCCCATCAAGGTCCCAACCAGGCTGGAAAATGTAAGTCAAATGTTTCTGAACAGTGAGGTTTTACCCTGAGGCTTTGTGGATGACAACACCAGAATAGGCTGCTACTGTAAGTCAAACGTATGACTGCATCGTTGTGCTTCAATGAGCAGTGAGATCGTAACTTAGACATTTGGTGGAAACTCAAGATTATCCAGTAGTCGTTTAACACAATGGATGGATGATATTTCCATATAGGAATCCAAACATTTACCCATTTTGGTTTGGCTGCCTTTCCAGCGCTCTTTGAGAAATATGGGAGAAATGTTGTGTTTATAGAACTATTTAAACTTTTCTAGGATGTTTGGGAAACGATCAGAGGAGATGAAGTGTGACCGGAACTGGGAACTCAAACTGACACCTACAGTTAAAATGACTCTATACTTTTACATAAAAACTAGGATCCAAGAAAAGCTTTTCACAAGACATATAATTACTCTGTGATTTCTATGAGAGCTGCCTGGACTCAGAAAAGTGCCCTCGTCAAAAAGTCCAGCCCTGGTTGGTGTTACCCTCTGACCATGGAATGCACTGTTTTTACACAGTGTCTAAGGCAGTCGGATGTTGGTGTGTGTGAGTGTGAGTGTGAGTGTGTGTGTGAGAGTGTGTGTGTGTGAGTGTGTGTGTGTGTGTGTGTGTGTGTTTGTTTGTTATGTCTGTATCTCTGTGTCAATGACGAGGGCCAGATTGCTGCTTCCTCTGCCTGAAGCCACAGACAACATACCAAACCATACCGAAGCATACCATACCATACCAAACCATACCGAAACATATCATACCAGACCATACCATAACATACCATACCATACCGAAACATACCATACCATACCGAAACATACCATACCATACCGAAACATACCATACCCTACCGAAACATACCATACCAAACCCTACCGAAACATACCATACCAAACCATACCATACCATAACATACCATACCGAAACATACCATACCATACCATAACATACCATACCGAAACATACCATACCATACCATAACATACCATACCGAAACATACCATACCATACCGAAACATACCATACCATACCATACCAAACCATACCGAAGCACACCATACCATACCAAACCCTACCGAAACATACCATACCAAACCATACCATACCAAACCATACCGAAACATACCATACCATGAAACATACCATACCGAAACATACCATACCATACCGAAGCATACCATACCATACCGAAACATACCATACCGAAACATACCATACCATACCGAACCATACCATACCATACCATACCATACTGAAACATACCATACCATACCGAAACATACCATACCAAATCATACCGAAACATACCATACCAAACCATACCGAAACATACCATACCAAACCCTACCGAAACATACCATACCAAACCCTACCGAAACATACCATACCAAACCATACCGAAGCATAACATACCATACCAAACCATACCGAAACATACCATACCAAACCATACCATACTAAACCATACCATACCAAATCATACCATAACATACCATACCAAACCATAACATACCATACCGAAACATACCATACCAAACCATACCAAACCCAAACCATACCGAAACATACCATACCAAACCATACCGAAACATACCATACAAAACCATACCGAAACATACCATACCATACCGAAACATACCATACCAAACCCATACCATAATATACCCACACAAGACCCTATCGTGGCACAAACATTGGGACAGGAACGAATCTCTGACAATAATGCATTAGATAACATGCATCAGAAGTTCATGCTACTGCAATGCCTCAAACACAGTATCTAACAGACAGTTGGTAGGAACCCAGTCACCCTGTACACCCATTCCCTCCTCTGGCAGAGCTTTCAGACTAGCCAGACAACATGTGGGCAGAGGGTTGGAGAGTTTATCACATTGGTTTGATAACAGACAGGGGAGGATAGGATAGGAGGAGGGAGTGAGACAGAGAGCAGAACAGACAGGACAGGGCCAGACAGGGGAGGACAGGAGGAGGGAGTGAGACAGAGAGCAGAACAGATAGGACAGGGCCAGACAGGGGAGGACAGGACAGGAGGAGGGAGTGAGACAGAGAGCAGAACAGATAGGACAGGAGGAGGGAGTGAGACAGAGAGCAGAACAGATAGGACAGGGCCAGACAGGGGAGGACAGGACAGGAGGAGGGAGTGAGACAGAGAGCAGAACAGACAGGACAGGGCCAGACAGGGGAGGACAGGAGGAGGGAGTGAGACAGAGAGCAGAACAGATAGGACAGGAGGAGGGAGTGAGACAGAGAGCAGAACAGATAGGACAGGAGGAGGGAGTGAGACAGAGAGCAGAACAGATAGGACAGGAGGAGGGAGTGAGACAGAGACAGAGGACAGACAGAGACAGAGCAGAACAGACAGGAGGACAGGAGGAGGGAGTGAGAGACAGAGAGCAGAACAGACAGGACAGGAGGAGGGAGTGAGACAGAGAGCAGAACAGACAGGACAGGGCCAGACAGGGGAGGACAGGAGGAGGGAGTGAGACAGAGAGCAGAACAGGACAGGGCCAGACAGGGGAGGACAGGAGGAGGGAGTGAGACAGAGAGCAGAACAGATAGGACAGGGCCAGAGCAGGGGAGGACAGGAGGAGGGAGTGAGACAGAGAGCAGAACAGACAGGACAGGGCCAGACAGGGGAGGGGAGGACACAGAACAGATAGGAGGAGAGGAGTGAGACAGAGAGCAGAACAGATAGGACAGGGCCAGACAGGGAGGACAGGAGGAGGGAGTGAGACAGAGAGCAGAACAGATAGGACAGGGGCCAGAGACAAGAGGAAACTGAGACAGTCAGAACTGTAGGACAGGGCTCAGACAGGGGAGGACAGGAGGGGGCTAACTGAGGACTAAGAGACAGAGGACTACAGTCAGACTGGGCTCAGAGGAGGACTAAGAGACAAGAGAAACTACAGAGACAGAGAGCAGAACAGATAGGACAGGGCCAGACAGGGGAGGATAGGAGGAGGGAGTGAGACAGAGAGCAGAACAGATAGGACAGGGCCAGACAGGGGAGGACAGGACAGGAGGAGGGAGTGAGACAGAGAGCAGAACAGACAGGACAGGGGCTAACTGAGGACTAAGAGACAAGAGAAACTACAGTCAGACTGTGTTGTTCATCCAGGGGCTAACTGAGGACTAAGAGACAAGAGAAACTACAGTCTCACTGTGTTGCTCATCCAGGGGCTAACAGAGGACTAAGAGACAAGAGAAACCCATACTAGATCATTAGTTACAGTATGTGTGTCAAAACTGGATGCCTTGGAGATATAGGTCAGTTACAGAAGGCAGCTTGCAGGCTCTAGAACTGATTAATCAGCACCGCCTGCTCTTCCATCAGATGAAACTAGGCCACAACGAGAGAACTACAGTATAGAATCATAAATATTAAACTAGAATGAACTCCCCTCATACGGTACAGCATAGAATCATAAATATTAAACTAGAAAGAACTACAGTATAGAATCTTAAATATTAAACTAGAGTGAACTTCAGTATAGAATCATAAATATTAAACTAGAGAGAACTACAGTATAGAATCATAAATATTAAACTAGAGTGAACTACAGTATAGAATCATAAATATGAAACTAGAGAGAACTCCCCTCATACGGTACAGCATAGAATCATAAATATTAAACTAGAGTGAACTACAGTACGGAATCATAAATATTCAACTAGAGAGTGAACTCCTTTCATACGATACAGTATGAAATCATAAATATTCAGTGAGAGGCTGCAGTTATAAGTTCATTCCCTCTCTGTTACTGTTAGCTCTGTACCTTACCTCTCCCCCCTCCCTCCCCCCTCCAAGTCTGAGATGATCCTCAGTCCCTTATCTTCAGTTGACTGATAAAATGTCCCAGAATCCCAGTTGCCGAACAACATAGGTTCCAGGTGAGTAGAGCAGCCCTCTCTCCAAGGAACACAACTAAAACACACACGCTACCGTTCAAAAGTTTGGGGTCACTTATAAATGTCCTTGTTCCTCTGTCCAGTGTCTGTGTTCTTTTGCCCGTCTTAATCTTTGCTTCTTATTGGCCAGTCTAAGATATGGCTTTTTATTGGCCAGTCTGAGATATGGCTTTTTATAGGCCAGTCTGAGATATGGCTTTTTATTGGCCAGTCTGAGATATGGCTTTTTATTGGCCAGTCTGAGATATGGCTTTTTATTGGCCAGTCTGAGATATGGCTTTTTATTGGCCAGTCTGAGATATGGCTTTTTATTGGCCAGTCTGAGATATGGCTTTTTCTTTGCAACTCTGCCTAGAAGGCCAGCATCCCAAAGTCGCCTCTTCACTGTTGACGTTGAGACTGGTGTTTTTGCTGGTACTATTTAATGAAGCTGCCAGTTGAGGACTTGTGAGGCGTCTGTTTCTCAAACTAGACATTCTAATGTACTTGTCCTCTTGCTCAGTTGTGCACCGGGGCCTCCCACTCCTCTTTCTATTCTGGTTAGGGCCAGTTTGCGCTGTTCTGTGAAGGGAGTAGTACACAGCGTTGTATGAGATCTTCAGTTTCTTGGCAATTTCTCACATGGAATAGTCTTCATTTCTCAGAACAAGAATAGACTGACGAGATTCAGAAGAAAGGTCTTTGTTTCTGGCCATTTTGAGCCTGAAATCGAACCCACAACTGCTGATGCTCCAGATACTCAACTAGTCTAAAGAAGGCCAGTTGTATTCCTTCTTTAATCAGAACAACAGCTTTCAGCTGTGCTAACATAATTGAAAAAGTGTTTTCTAATGATCAA
This sequence comes from Oncorhynchus tshawytscha, assembly GCF_018296145.1. Taxonomy (NCBI): domain Eukaryota; kingdom Metazoa; phylum Chordata; class Actinopteri; order Salmoniformes; family Salmonidae; genus Oncorhynchus; species Oncorhynchus tshawytscha. Next base: position 150,350 of record NW_024609680.1, read on the forward strand.
TTAGCCTTTTAAAATGATACATTTAGGATTAGCTAACACAACGTGCCATTGGAACACAGGAGTGATGGTTGCTGATAATGGGCCTCTGAACGCCTATGTAGATATTCCATAAAAAAATCAGCCATTTCCAGCTGCAATAGTCATTTACAACATTAACAATTTCTACACTGTATTTCTGATCAATTTGATGTTATTTTAATGGACAAAAAAATAAGCTTTTCTTTCAAAAACAAGGACATTTCTAAGTGACCCCAAACTTTTGAACAGTAGTTTACATGTCTGTTTCCATTGGCCTTTTACATATGAACAAATACCTTCATCTACATGCTGAGCAGACCCCTGTCCTGACTGGGAAAACAGACCAGCTCCATCTACATGCTGAGCAGACCCCTGTCCTGACTGGGAAAACAGACCAGCTCCATCTACATGCTGAGCAGACCCCTGTCCTGATGCTGTGAAGGGCTGTGTGTGACCTCTGCCAATCATTAGGGAAGACTGGGGGTGAGAGTGGTGGAAAATCAGCACTTTGTCCTCCTGTCTTAATGACTGGTGTGTTCTCCACCTCCACAGATAATGATTAGTGTGGGTGTGTTCTCCACCTCCACAGATAATGATTAGTGTGTGTGTGTTCTCCACCTCCACAGATAATGATTAGTGTGTGTGTGTGTGTGTTGTCTACCTCCACAGATAATGATTAGTGTGTGTGTGTTCTCTACCTCCACAGATAATGATTATTGTTCTCTACCTCCACAGATAATGATTAGTGTGTGTGTGTTCTCCACCTCCACAGATAATGATTAGTGTGTGTGTGTTCTCCACCTCCACAGATAATGATTAGTGTGTGTGTGTGTTCTCCACAGATAATGATTAGTGTGTGTGTGTGTGTGTGTGTGTTCTCTACCTCCACAGATAATGATTAGTGTGTGTGTGTGTTCCCTACTCCACAGATAATGATTAGTGTGTGTGTGTGTGTTCTCTACCTCCACAGATAATGATTAGTGTGTGTGTGTGTGTTCTCTACCTCCACAGATAATGATTAGTGTGTGTGTGTTCTCTACCTCCACAGATAATGATTAGTGTGTGTGTGTTCTCCACCTCCACAGATAATGATTAGTGTGTGTTCTCCACCTCCACAGATAATGATTAGTGTGTGGTTCTCCACCTCCACAGATAATGATTAGTGTGTGTGTGTGTGTGTGTGTTCTCCACCTCCACAGATAATGATTAGTGTGTGTGTGTGTTCTCCACCTCCACAGATAATGATTAGTGTGTGTGTGTTCTCCACCTCCACAGATAATGATTAGTGTGTGTGTGTTCTCCACCTCCACAGATAATGATTAGTGTGTGTGTGTGTGTGTGTGAGTTCTCCACCTCCACAGATAATGATTAGTGTGTGTGTGTTCTCCACCTCCACAGATAATGATTAGTGTGTGTGTGTTCTCCACCTCCACAGATAATGATTAGTGTGTGTGTGTTCTCCACCTCCACAGATAATGATTAGTGTGTGTGTGTGTGTGTGTGTTCTCCACCTCCACAGATAATGATTAGTGTGTGTGTGTGTGTGAGCTTCAGTGGCGCTGAGCTGATTAACAAAGACGATTGAAACCAAAACAAACCACGAAGCAGTGAAGGCAGGAGAATTAAAACACAGAGAGAGAGAGATGGAGAGAGAGAGAGAGTTGGAGAGACAGAAAGAGAGAGGGAGAGAGAGAGAGAGAGAGAGAGAGTTGAGAGAGAGAGAGAGAGTTGGAGAGAGAGAGAGAGAGGAGGTGACAGGACAGTAATAAGCAAAGCAGCGGACAGTGGAGTGGACAGGACAGTAGTACACAGTACATTAGACTGACTACAGAGTTAGTCTTCACTCCACAGATAGAGAGAGAAAGAGAAAGAGAGAGAGACCGCAAGAGAGAGAGAGGAAAGAGAGGAGAGACAGCGAGAGAGAGAAACAGCGAGAGAGAGGAGAGAGAGAGAGAGGAGAGACAGCGAGAGAGAGGAGAGAGAGAGAGGAGAGACAGCGAGAGAGAGAGAGAGGGGGGAGACAGCGAGAGAGAGAAAAGAGAGAAAGAGACAGAGGAAGAGAGAGAGGAAGAGAGAGGGGTAGTGGAAGGAGCAGAACGGGACACTAAGCCGCATAGCAGCACAAGGTAGACTGACAGACTGACTGAAACCCCGGACCCCACAGAGAGGCCACAGAGCAGGCTGGAGGGCTGACAGACAGACTAACAGACAGACCACCAGTCTGTTACAGACTTACCCAGGGCATCAGCTGCAGGGCAACAACAACAGGTGCCCAGTGACCGGGGGCGGGGGGGTGCAATAAGGTCGACGACACGGCCGTAAAGAGGAAAACATTTCAGTCAGTCAAGAGGCCTGAAGGAGACTGCACAAATCATGTTGCTAATAAGTGTCACTGTCACTGTCACTGTGACTGTCTCTGTGACTGTCACTGTGACTGGCTTTGTGACTGTCACTGTGACTGTCTCTGTGACTGTCTCTGTGACTGTCACTGGCTTTGTGACTGTCACTGTGACTGTCTCTGTGACTGTCACTGTGACTGTCTCTGTGACTGTCACTGCGACTGTCACTGTCTCTGTGACTGTCACTGTGACTGTCTCTGTGCGTCTAATAATGGCCCTTTAGCTTCGCCAGACTCTTAGGATAAACTAAGCGACTTACAAAATTGTCCTTGTCGACACTGACATATATCACCACATTCATTATATGACCCAACATGGGTCTAGCTGTTTGATCTGCCAAAGAGGACTGTTTATGAGGGTGAACGTGCTGTTTGATCTGCCAAAGAGGACTGTTTGTGAGGGTGAACGCGTTTCACTAATAACAGTCTTCATAACGAAGAGGCCAAGCTGGAAAAACATGTTTGAAGAATTCAGTCTAGACAGATAAATGGCGTTGAACGCTCCACTGTTCACGTGTCCTAAGGTGAAAACTCCCCCCTTGAAGTCAGGATTGACCCATTCCTTATAGCTCCTACTAAAGCACAGGGCCTCTCATAGGAGAGACTAGAAAAGTGTGTATTGGTTCAATCTTGTAGAAAAACTAAACATTTAGGATTGCTAGTTCAATGTTTCAGGTAGTTTTGGTCATTTTGACTAACTAGTTCAGTGTGGTTTTGGTCAAAACATTTAGGATAGCTAGTTCAGTGTTTCAGGTGGTTTTAATTAAGGCATTTAAGTTAACTAGTTCAGTGTTTCAGGTGGTTTCGATTTTTGACATTTAGACGAGCTAGTTCAGTGTTTCAGGTAGTTTTGGTCATTTAGGATAGCTAGTTAAGTGTTTCAGGTAGTTTTGGTCATTTAGGATAGCTAGTTAAGTGTTTCAGGTAGTTTTGATCAATACATTTAGACGAGCTAGTTCAGTGTTTCAGGTGGTTTTGGTCATTTAGGATAGCTAGTTAGTGTTTCAGGTGGTTTTGGTCATTTAGTTAGCTAGTTCAGTGTTTCAGGTGGTTTTAATTAAGGCATTTAAGTTAACTAGTTCAGTGTTTCAGGTGGTTTCGATTTTTGACATTTAGACGAGCTAGTTCAGTGTTTCAGGTAGTTTTGGTCATTTAGGTTAGCTAGTTCAGTGTTTCAGGTAGTTTTGATCAATACATTTAGACGAGCTAGTTCAGTGTTTCAGGTGGTTTTGATCATTTAGGTTAGCTAGTTCAGTGTTTCAGGTAGTTTTGGTCATTTAGGTTAGCTAGTTCAGTGTTTCAGGTAGTTTTGATCATTTAGGTTAGCTAGTTCATTGTTTCAGGTGGCTTTAATCAATACATTTAGGCTAGCTAGTTTAGTGTTTCTGCAGGTTTTGATAATTTAGGCTAGCTATATCATTGTTTCAGGTGGCTTTAATCAATACATTTAGGCTAGCTAGTTTCCTATTCCAGCTGGTTTTGATTATTTTGACTAACTAGTTTAGTGTTTTAGCTGTTTTTTATAATTTAGGCTAGCTAGTTCAGTGTTTCAGGTGGTTTTGATCAAGACATTTAGACTAGCTAGTTCAGTGTTTCAGGTGGTTTTGATCAAGACATTTAGACTAGCTAGTTCAGTGTTTCAGCTGGTTTTGATCGATACGTTATGACGGCCTACACCTGCCAAACCTGGACGACGCTGGGCCAATTATGCTCCGCCCTATGGGACTCCCAATCACGGCCAGTTGTGATACAGTCTGGATTCGAACCAGGTTGTCTGTAGTGACGCCTCTAGCACTGAGATGCAGTGTCTTAGACCACTGCGCCACTTGGTGCACATTGCTAAATACTGCTCCTCTAGATAGGACATCTAATAACACTGGAACAAGAAGACCAGGTGCATACTGCTAAATACTGCACCATGGAAATACAACAGCACAGTATTTGAGCTAAAGAAGTTTTTTTTTAAAGTTGAAGTTCACTTTGAAATGCAGAAAATGCATAGATGTTTTGGTGCTTTCAAGACGGACATTTTGAAAATTCAACTGGACTTTAGTCACTCAAGATAACTGACAGCTTGAATAGGAGCTTCCCGTAGACGCTCTCTCTCATCTGTCTATCTGTCTAGACACATATTGAACCTCTTCAATAGCGTCTCCATTTCCTTTCATGGTGCGTAGGCCTACACAAAGACTGACTGACTGCTTATTCAATTGGGATGTGCTGTCCTACGAGGAGAAGACACAAACTGATACTCAGAAGTTGAGCAGAGAATCTGTTCCAAATGGCACCCTATTTCCTATGTAGTGCACTTCTTTTGGGCCCTAGCCCTATAGACCCTGGTCTAAAGTAGTGCACTACATAGGGAACAGGATGCCATTTGGGACACAGACAGTGTCCTGGTTTCAGTATAATGACGGTCAACATGAGCTGACTCTGTTGTTTTTCCTCCTCCATCTTTCCAGACATCATTTAGACAGATTCCTGTGTACAAGATGATATCTGACCATCCGCAGAGTCTGACAGGGATCAGGAACAAATCAAATCAAATTGATTTATATAGCCCTTCGTACATCAGCTGATATCTCAAAGTGCTGTACAGAAACCCAGCCTAAAACCCCCAAACAGCTAGCAATGCAGGTGTAGAAGCACGGTGGCTGGAAAAAACTCCCTAGAAAGGCCAAAACCTAGAGAAACCAGGCTATGTGGGGTGGCCAGTTCTCTTCTGGCTGTTCCGGGTGGAGATTATAACAGGAACAGTCTTACATAACTTAACCGAAACCATAGCATAGAGTAAAGACATTCGGTAGGGAAGGATATTCAACTCAATTTGCATGTCCATTTGCCTAAGCGTACCAAATGTACGTTAGAGATTGACGTTCAGAGATGATAAAGGAACAAAGAGATCTACTATGTATAGTAAATGTTACATAAATATGTACTGTGTTTTATACTGTAGAGTCCCTGAGTAGCCTCATTGACGTTCAACTCTATTTCCTTTAGACTACATGGACTGTGTAGGTTTGACCTCAAGGGGAAACGACAGCCCATAGAGGTACAGGGTTCACACTATACTTCATATGGCCAAGCCCACAGACATTACATGTATCGGACATATGTTGTAATAATGATATTTCTATGGCACAGCCAGTAGAGAAGTGATGGATGGATGGATAGATGGATAGATGGATAGATAGAGTACCTTTCTTTGCCTTCTTCTGTAGCTTCAGAGTGTCTAAAGACTTTTTCTTGATCTCACTCCGAACTTTCTTGTACTCTGTGGGGGGGAAATGGGGTCAACATTTTGGAATGAGATGTTCGACGAGCAGGTGTCCACATACTTTTGGTCATGTAGTGTATATGACACTGGCTTGAAGTGTATGGTTATATTATTATATATCTATATGTTATGATGATACCTTTAGCATGGTCCTTATCCAGTGTGTTGGTTCCTCTCTATATTATTATATATATATATATGTTATGATGATACCTTTAGCATGGTCCTTATCCAGAGTGTTGGTTCCTCTCTATATTATTATATATCTATATGTTATGATGATACCTTTAGCATGGTCCTTATCCAGTGTGTTGGTTCCTCTCTATATTATTATATATCTATATGTTATGATGATACCTTTAGCATGGTCCTTATCCAGTGTGTTGGTTCCTCTCTATATTATTATATATCTATATGTTATGATGATACCTTTAGCATGGTCCTTATCCAGAGTGTTGGTTCCTCTCTATATTATTATATATCTATATGTTATGATAATACATTTAGCATGGTCCTTATCCAGAGTGTTGGTTCCTCTCTATATTATTATATATCTATATGTTATGATGATACCTTTAGCATGGTCCTTATCCAGTGTGTTGGTTCCTCTCTATATTATTATATATCTATATGTTATGATGATACCTTTAGCATGGTCCTTATCCAGAGTGTTGGTTCCTCTCTTCCACTCCTCCATCTGATCCTGTAGAGGGTTGATCATGCAGTCCATGAAAGCCCTGCAGGTCACAGCAATCAAAGGTGAGAAACATTAGAAATCCAGTATTATTTATTAGGATCTCTCCTAGCCCACCAAAAGGGAGGGACATAGTGAGAGGAGAAAGGGACATAGTGGTGATGAGGGGGGCATAGTGGTGATGAGGGGGGGGGCATAGTGGTGATGAGGGGGCGGGGCATAGTGGTAATGAGAGGGCGGGGCATAGTGGTAATGAGGGGGCGGGGTATAGTGGTAATGCGGGGTGGGGTATAGTGGTAATGAGGGGGTGAGGTATAGTGGTAATGCGGGGGTGGGGTATAGTGGTAATGAGGGGGTGGGGTATAGTGGTAATGAGGGGGTGGGGCATAGTGGTGATGGGGGGCATAGTGGTGGTGAGGGGCGGGGCATAGTGGTAATGAGGGGCTGGGTATAGTGGTAATGAGGGGGTGGGGTATAGTGGTAATGAGGGGCGGAGTATAGTGGTAATGAGGGGTGGGGTATAGTGGTAATGAGGGGGTGGGGTATAGTGGTAATGAGGGGGTGAGGTATAGTGGCAATGAGGGGCGGGGTATAGTGGCAATGAGGGGGCGGGGTATAGTGGTAATGAGGGGGTGGGGTATAGTGGTAATGAGGGGGCGGGGTATAGTGGTAATGAGGGGGCGGGGTATAGTGGTAATGAGGGGGCGGGGTATAGTGGTAATGCGGGGGTGGGGTATAGTGGTAATGAGGGGGTGGGGTATAGTGGTAATGCGGGGGTGGGGTATAGTGGTAATGAGGGGGTGGGGTATAGTGGTAATGAGGGGGTGGGGTATAGTGGTAATGAGGGGGTGGGGTATAGTGGTAATGAGGGGGTGGGGTATAGTGGTAATGAGGGGGTGGGGTATAGTGGTAATGAGGGGCGGGGTATAGTGGTAATGAGGGGCGGGGTATAGTGGTAATGAGGGGTAGGGTATAGTGGTAATGAGGGTGGGGTATAGTGGTAATGAGGGGTGGGGTATAGTGGTAATGAGGGGGTGGGGTATAGTGGTAATGAGGGGCGGGGTATAGTGGTAATGAGGGGGTGGGGTATAGTGGTGATGAGGGGGGCGGGGCATAGTGTTGATGAGGGGGCAGGGCATAGTGTTGATGAGGGGGCAGAGCATAGTGGTGATGAGGGGCGGGGCATAGTGGTGAGGGGGGGCGGGGCATAGCAGTAATGAGGGGCGGGGTATTTCAGTAATGAGGGGCGGGGCATAGTGGTAATGTGAGCCAGACAGCTGAGACTAATATAACACCCTGGACTCTCTGGTCTGGACACATGTTGTCAGAGAGACAGCCAGACAGTGTGTGTGTTTTTCATTTATGTGTGTGTGTGTGTGTGTGTGTGTGTGTGTGTGTGTGTGTGTGTGTGTGTGTGTGTGTGTGTGTGTGTGTGTGGCTAGGCTAGACTAGCTAGACCACAGGCACCTAGGTTTACTACTGCACACTGTCACAGCCATGGAGACGCAAGAAGAATTTCTCCAAAATGCCTTGAAGAAATTAGAGATCCCTCTGTGTGTGTGTGTGTGTCGTGGACCAGACATGCCTGAGACAGTGGAATGCTGGGAAAGACGAGAATCGGCTGAGCTGGGTGACATTCTACAGATTCATCAGTAATGTCTCACTTTAACGACACTGTTACACACACACACACACACACACACACACACACACACACACACACACACACACTTCTTCATTTCGTTCAAAGTGACATGTATTACAAATCAATGGTAAATGATGGTGTAGTAGTGTCGTTGTAAATGAGAACATCCTTACATTGAAAAGTCTCTGAGCTTGGCCTCGATGCTTCTGTGTCTCATACACATCCTGGTTAGAGCTGAACCAATGTCTCTGGTGCCTCCTGTAACACACAAACAATACATCCTGGTTAGAGCTGAACCAATCTGCATAGGAAACTTCACAAAATGATTAACCCTTTATTTTGACAGGAAAGTTATATTGAGTCTATGGTGTCTTTTCCAGATGAGCCCTGCATAAATACATCAAACATATACACAATATACACAAACCACACAACATATTAAGAGAAACAGACACATGTATCAACTTAGAGGTCTCAGATCATTACTCATTTCATTTCAGAGAGCTCTGTAAAGTTGTGCCACATAAATGGCACAAAAAAAACAACTAAAAGTAGCTTTACCCAACTCTGTGGAGACCGAAGGGGCCTCCAGTGTTATCCAAGCCTGTGACTGGGTTTGGTAATTAATGATGATAGATAAATAGGAGGTTTCTGCATGAGTGCTTTGTAAATAAACACTAGAGAACGCTGCTCTCTCCTTACATACAAAGAGGCCCAACCCACTTTTTGATACAAAACACAACGGTGAGTTCTAGAACCATCACCAGTAATAAACCTAAAGGCCCAATGAGAGAGGGGCCTGGCGTTTCAGGATTTTAGGGGCAAGGCCAAATGGCCTTCAAGAGGTGCCAGTGCACCAAGAGGGCACCAAGGCCATCTGCTAGGGCACCAAGGCCATCTGCTAGGGCACCAAGGCCATCTGCCAGGGCACCAAGGTCATCTGCTAGGGCACCAAGGTCATCTGCTAGGGCACCAAGGCTATCTGCCAGGGCACCAAGGCTATGTGCTAGGGCACCAAGGCCATCTGCTAGGGTACCAAGGCTATGTGCTAGGGCACCAACGCTATGTGCTAGGGCACCAAGGCCATCTGCTAGGGCACCAAGGCCATCTGCTAGGGCACCAAGAACATCTGCTAGGGTACCAAGGTCATCTGCTAGGGCACCAAGGTCATCTGCTAGGGCACCAAGGCTATCTGCCAGGGCACCAAGGCCATCTGCTAGGGCACCAAGAACATCTGCTAGGGCACCAAGAACATCTGCTAGGGTACCAAGGCTATGTGCTAGGGCACCAAGGCCATCTGCTGGGGTACCAAGGCTATCTGCTAGGGTACCAAGGCTATCTGCTAGGGTACCAAGGCCATCTGCTAGGGCACCAAGGCCATCTGCTAGGGCACCAAGAACATCTGCTAGGGCACCAATGCCATCTGCTAGGGCACCAAGAACATCTGCTAGGTTACCAAGGTCATCTGCTAGGGCACCAAGGTGATCTGCTAGGGTTCCAAGGCTATCTGCTAGGGTACCAAGGTCATCTGCTAGGGCACCAAGGTGATCTGCTAGGGTTCCAAGGCTATCTGCTAGGGTACCAATGCCATCTGCTAGGGCACCAAGAACATCTGCTAGGTTACCAAGGTCATCTGCTAGGGCACCAAGGTGATCTGCTAGGGTTCCAAGGCTATCTGCTAGGGTACCAAGGCCATCTGCTAGGGCACCAAGGTAATCTACGAGGGCACCACGGTCATCTGCTGGGGCACCAAGGCTATCTGCTGGGGTACCAAGGCTATCTGCTGGGGTACCAAGGCTATCTGCTGGGGTACCAAGGCTATCTGCTGGGGCACCAAGGATATTAACCAAAATAGGTTAAGAAAAACATAGGTGTATTTAAATGTACACAAATAATGCATTAGTCTACCTGTCAAAGCGTAGGGGATAGGCTATGGCATTGGCTATAGTTTGTCTCTGTCAAATGAAACCGCTCGCATTTGCAGTGCGCTTTAGAGAAAGGTGTTTTTCAGCGAATTGCATTGAGGAACATTTGTGTTTATAGCCGACTGCCATGTGCGCATTGCTGCGCTTATAATGTGAAGATATAACCTAATAGTTTATAATGTGAAGATATAGCCAAATAGTGTATAATGTGAAGATATAGCCTAATAGTGTATAATGTGAAGATATAGCCTAATAGTTTATAATGTGAAGATATAGCCTAATAGTGTATAATGTGAAGATATAGCCTAATAGTGTATAATGTGAAGATATAGCCTAATAGTTTATAATATGAAGATATAGCCTAATAGTGTATAATGTGAAGATATAGCCTAATAGTTTATAATGTGAAGATATAGCCTAATAGTTTATAATGTGAAGATATAGCCTAATAGTGTATAATGTGAAGATATAGCCTAATAGTGTATAATGTGAAGATATAGCCTGTGAAGATATAGCCTAATAGTGTAGAATGTGAAGATATAGCCTGTGAAGATATAGCCTAATAGTGTATAATGTGAAGATATAGCCTAATAGTGTATAATGTGAAGATATAGCCTGTGAAGATATAGCCAAATAGTGTATAATGTGAAGATATAGCCTAATAGTGTATAATGTGAAGATATAGCCTGTGAAGATATAGCCTAATAGTTTATAATGTGAAGATATAGCCTAATAGTGTATAATGTGAAGATATAGCCTAATAGTGTAGAATGTGAAGATATAGCCTAATAGTTTATAATGTGAAAATATAGCCTAATAGTGTATAATGTGAAAATATAGTCTAATAGTTTATCAACATTTTAAGCTAAATCTTCTGATTTGTTGCATCAGCCTCATTGCGTTTAATTTATTTTTATGTTGGCTTCAGTGGTTGTATTCATTTGGGATCTATCGTATCCACAACTGTCCCAGAGTCTGTTTGGAATATTTATTTCTCACACAGAAGGACAAGCTGACCAATAGAATAGGTCAACTTTTGTACTATGGGGGGGATAGTATATTAACATAATAGTTGTGTACTATGGGGGGGATAGTATATTAACATAATAGTTGTGTACTATGGGGGGATAGTATATTAACATAATAGTTGTGTACTATGGGGGGATAGTATATTAACATAATAGTTGTGTACTATGGGGGGATAGTATATTAACATAATAGTTGTGTACTATGGGGGATAGTATATTAACATAATAGTTGTGTACTATGGGGGATAGTATATTAACATAATAGTTGTGTACTATGGGGGATAGTATATTAACATAATAGGGTATATGGGGGATAGTATATTAACATAATAGTTGTGTACTATGGGGGATAGTATATTAACATAATAGTTGTGTACTATGGGGGGATAGTATATTAACATAATAGTTGTGTACTATGGGGGATAGGGTGTACTATGGGGGATAGTATATTAACATAATAGTGTACTATGGGGGGATAGTATATTAACATAATAGTTGTGTACTATGGGGGATAGTATATTAACATAATAGTTGTGTACTATGGGGGATAGTATATTAACATAATAGTTGTGTACTATGGGGGATAGTATATTAACATAATAGTTGTGTACTATAGGGGGATAGTATATTAACATAATAGTTGTGTACTATGGGGGATAGTATATTAACATAATAGTTGTGTACTATGGGGGATAGTATATTAACATAATAGTTGTGTACTATGGGGGATAGTATATTAACATAATAGTTGTGTACTATGGGGGGGGGATAGTATATTAACATAATAGTTGTGTACTATGGGGGATAGTATATTAACATAATAGTTGTGTACTATGGGGGATAGTATATTAACATAATAGTTGTGTACTATGGGGGGGATAGTTAACATATTAACATAATAGTTGTGTACTATGGGGGGGATAGTATATTAACATAATAGTGTACTGTGTACTATACTATGGGGGGATAGTATATTAACATAATAGTTGTTGTGTACTATGGGGGATAGTACTATAGTATATTAACATAATAGTTGTGGGGGGATAGTATATTAACATAATAGTTGGATGTACTATGGGGGATAGTATATTAACATAATAGTTGTGTACTATGGGGGGATAGTATATTAACATAATAGTTGTGTACTATGGGGGGATAGTATATTAACATAATAGTTGTGTACTATGGGGGGATAGTATATTAACATAATAGTTGTGTACTATGGGGGGATAGTATATTAACATAGTCTCGTGCTCTTGCTGTTCGTTACTCATCTTGTTGCCTGACGAAAAAGTACATGTGGACAGTTGTTTTTGTAACGTTTTCAACATACACCTCTAAATTCGATAACATGACTCCCCGATGTGTCCTCACTAGTAGCCTACATCCGAGCTGTGATGCCTGTGAGAAGGATTCCATCACGTGATGGCCATTGGCCAATAAGAATTGAGATATATCTGAAAGAGCCATGTGAGTGAGAGGTGCTTCGGAGCAGGGCGATTGGCAGCCGGGAGGAGGGATGTACAAGTACTACATTCAGTCGACAAGGGCCACTATGGCAGCTGCAAGGCATGGATTAGGGGGCTTTACGGCCACACAAGGGGGCATTACGGCCACACAAGGGGGCATTACGGCCACACAAGGGGGCATTACGGCCACACAAGGGGGCATTACGGCCATGGTTGTCGATGCCACCGGGAAATCCTGTGTTTAGCTGGGTATGTGGTCCATGTATGGGAGAGGAGTAGCAATGAGGTGCCACAACACACTTGTCAAATTCCTCCAGGGGTACCTAGCCTACACAAAGGCCCCTGGTCCCCAAAACACTGAAAGACCGCCCATGGTCCCCCCCTAAACACTGAAAGGTCCCAGCAGCTGTACGACCCCCGAGGTCCAGGGACTGAGCTGCAGCGGTCGGACACATTGTCTCCCTCACGGGGACTTCCTCCCAGGGTATTGTTCCCCTCTCTCTCTGCCTCATCAACAGGACAGAGCAGCTAGGACAGGACACATTGTCTCCCTCACGGGGACTTCCTCCCAGGGTATTGTTCCCTGTTCTGTTCCCCTCTCTCTCTCTCTCTCTCTGCCTCATCAACAGGACAGAGCAGCTAGGACAGGACACATTGTCTCCCTCACGGGGACTTCCTCCCAGGGTATTGTTCCCTCTCTCTCTCTGCCTCATCAACAGGACAGAGCAGCTAGGACAGGACACATTGTCTCCCTCACGGGGACTTCCTCCCAGGGTATTGTTCCCTCTCTCTCTCTGCCTCATCAACAGGACAGAGCAGCTAGGACAGGACACATTGTCTCCCTCACAGGGACTTCCTCCCAGGGTATTGTTCCCCTCTCTCTCTCTGCCTCATCAACAGGACAGAGCAGCTAGGACAGGACACATTGTCTCCCTCACAGGGACTTCCTCCCAGGGTACTCTGCCTCATCAACAGGACAGAGCAGTAGGACAGGACACATTGTCTCCCTCACGGGGACTTCCTCCCAGGGTATTGTTCCCCTCTCTCTCTCTGCCTCATCAACAGGACAGAGCAGCTAGGACAGGACACATTGTCTCCCTCACAGGGACTTCCTCCCAGGGTATTGTTCCCCTCTCTCTCTCTGCCTCATCAACAGGACAGAGCAGCTAGGACAGGCCAGGACCCCTGCTGAACTACAACACCCCATTAACTAAGGCTCTGCAGCCAAACATTGCTGTAACATAGACACTAGAGACACAGACAGGGAACACTACAGCTGCAGTGGTCAGGTCCAGATGTGAATGTGCTTTAGCTTAGTCAACTCCTTTATCGTCTTCAGCTTGGCTAGAGCACACAGGCCTTTAGGTCTGGGACCAAGCTAGTAGCTCCTGAGTGGCCGCAGCGGTCGAAGGCTCTGCATCTCAGCGCTAGAGGCGTCACTACAGACCCTGGTTCAGCGGTCTAAGTCACTGCATCTCAGTACTAGAGGCGTCACTACAGACCCTGGTTCAGAGGTCTGAGACACTGCCTCTCAGTGGTAGAGGTGTCACTACAGACCCTGGTTCAGCGGTCTAAGTCACTGTATCTCAGCGCTAGAGGCGTCACTACAGACACCCTGGTTCAGCGGTCTGGCAAGCATCTCACTACAGACACCCTGGCATCTAAGTCACTGCATCTCAGCGCTAGAGGCGCCACTACAGACACCCTGGTTCAGCGGTCTAAGTCACTGCATCTCAGCGCTAGAGGCGCCACTACAGACACCCTGGTTCAGCGGTCTAAGTCACTGCATCTCAGTACTAGAGGCGTCACTACAGACACCCTGGTTCAGCGGTCTAAGTCACTGCATCTCAGCGCTAGAGGCGCCACTACAGACACCCTGGTTCAGCGGTCTAAGTCACTGCATCTCAGTACTAGAGGCGCCACTACAGACACCCTGGTTCAGCGGTCTAAGTCACTGCATCTCAGTACTAGAGGCGCCACTACAGACACCCTGGTTCAGCGGTCTAAGCTGCATCTCAGTACTAGAGGCGCCACTACAGACCCTGGTTCAGCGGTCTAAGTCACTGCATCTCAGTACTAGAGGCGCCACTACAGACACCCTGGTTCAGCGGTCTAAGTCACTGCATCTCAGTACTAGAGGCGCCACTACAGACACCCTGGTTCAGCGGTCTAAGTCACTGCATCTCAGTACTAGAGGCGCCACTACAGACACCCTGGTTCAGCGGTCTAAGTCACTGCATCTCAGTACTAGAGGCGCCACTACAGACACCCTGGTTCGATCCCAAGCTGTATCACAACTGGCTGTGATTGGGAGTCCCATAGGGCGGCACACAATTGGTCCAGCGTCATCCGGGTTTGGCCGTCATTGTAGACAAGAATTTGTTCTTCACTGACTTGCCTAGTTAAATAAAGGTTGAATTAAAAATGACAAAAATCTAATTTGCATAAAGGTTACAAGGCCGGTTTCATTTGCTCTTGGCCAGCCTGACAGCCTCTGTGCCTGGGCTCAAAACGCCAGACCATGCTACCACTGACTAATCTGCTAGGAGATGAATTAGAAATGAAAAAGGCCTTTTTACAAATCACTTCCTCTGGTTTAAAGAGCTATTAATGCTTATTAACGCTGCAGGATCCCATTTAGGCTCAACACACAGCCTGGATGAAGGACAGACAGACAGACGTGTGTGTACAGTTGGTGTGTGTTCCTGTCTTGTGTTTAGCTGGGCACGTGGTTCATGTCTCCATGCCCAGGCCATGGCAGTAAAGCCTCACCAGAACCTTACAACCAGCTGGGGCCTCCTCTAGACCAGTAAACACTCCCAAGTGAGACGAGAGGCTTGACATTGACTGGCAGGACCATTGTCTGTCCTCAGTGTCCTGCCCAGTGTGAGTGAAGGTCTGTTCTGTTTAACCCTGCATGGAGCAGACTGCTCTACTGTGGAATGAATGAACAGCTCTGCAGGACGGGACTTCAAAATCACTTCCAGAAACTCACTGAGACCTACTGCTTTTGTTGGAGCTTGTATGGTAGTGGGTGGGGGTGGAGGGTGATTTGTTAACAGCTTTTAATAACCTCACAATAACCCATCTTAGACCCCTTGATATAGGGTTGGATCTTAGACCCCTTGATACAGGGTTGGATCTTAGACCCCTTGATATAGGGTTGGATCTTAGACCCCTTGATATAGGGTTGGATCTTAGACCCCTTGAAACAGGGGTTGGATCTTAGACCCCTTGATACAGGGTTGGATCTTAGATCCCTTGATACAGGGTTGGATCTTAGACCCCTTGATCTTAGATCCCTTGGGTTGGATCCCTTGATTAGGGTTGGTTGGATCCCTTGATACAGGGTTGGATCTTAGACCCCTTGATACAGGGTTGGATCTTAGACCCCTTGATACAGGGTTGGATCTTAGATCCCTTGATACAGGGTTGGATCTTAGATCCCTTGATACAGGGTTGGATCTTAGACCCCTTGATATAGGGTTGGATCTTAGACCCCTTGATATAGGGTTGGATCTTAGACCCCTTGAAACAGGGGTTGGATCTTAGACCCCTTGATACAGGGTTGGATCTTAGATCCCTTGATACAGGGTTGGATCTTAGACCCCTTGATACAGGGTTGGATCTTAGACCCCTTGATACAGGGTTGGATCTTAGACCCCTTGATACAGGGTTGGATCTTAGACCCCTTGATACAGGGTTGGATCTTAGACCCCTTGATACAGGGTTGGATCTTAGCCCCCTTGATACAATGTTGGATCTTAGGCCCCTTGAAACAGGGTTGGATCTTAGACCCCTTGAAACAGGGTTGGATTTGGTGGGTTGTGGCCAGAAAATGCAGCTGTGTTTGGGTCTTAGGCCTAACGAATGTCAGGGGCCATTCAGACAGAACTGGAGTAGAATCAATGTCCATAAGAAGTGTTTAAACTCGGGTTTGGCGGGATCCAGATTGTTATACTGTTCTTGTACCATACCGAGGTATACGGTATTACCGGCAGTGCACACAAGTGGTTTGATTTCTTTCCAAACATTAAAAAAAAAACGGACGCTAGCTAAATGCTAACAAAGTACTAGCGTATTCCATAGAATTCTATAGCGGATGCTAGCTAAATGCTAACAAAGTACTAGCGAATTCCATAGAATTCTATAGCGAATGCTAGCTAAATGCTAACAAAGTACTAGCGAATTCCATAGAATTCTATAGCGGATGCTAGCTAAATGCTAACAAAGTACTAGCGAATTCCATAGAATTCTATAGCGGATGCTAGCTAAATGCTAACAAAGTACTAGCGAATTCCATAGAATTCTATAGCGGATGCTAGCTAAATGCTAACAAAGTACTAGCGAATTCCATAGAATTCTATAGCGGATGCTAGCTAAATGCTAACAAAGTACTAGCGAATTCCATAGAATTCTATAGCGGATGCTAGCTAAATGCTAACAAGCCCAAGCTAATTGGAAGGACAAACAATCCAGCTCATAAAGTTATACAACTATCTCAAAAGGCTACTCACAGTTTACTGAACGCACAAAACAATATTAGACAGTAGGGATCTGGATCCAGGAGGGGATTGGTTGTCTCTGCTTTAACCAATAACCTTGATCTTGCAAGCTAGCCACTTAGCAAACAAACCAAATGCATAGCTGGAGAGAATTGATTTGGCACATCTTAGATAGTTAAAACTTATAAAATATTTAGCTGGCAAACATTAGTAGTGAATTTCAAGTGTAACCTGATCACCTCTCTTGCGCTGCACAACAGTGGGTTTTCACGTCGCAAAGCTTCCGTTTGCTCTGTGTGGTGCTTGTAAACAAACATACACTTATGTATACAAAAGTATGTGGACACCCCTTCAAGTTTCAAACTGCCTGCGGAAGCAACTTCAGCATAAGAACTGTTCGTCGGGAGCTTCATGAAATGGGTTTCCATGGCCGAGCAGCCGCACACAAGCCTAAGATCACCATGCACAATGCCAAGCGTTGGCTGGAGTGGTGTAAAGCTCGCCAAGCTCGTCAAGTCCCCACAGCAATGTTCCAACATCTAGTGGAAAACCTTCCCAGAAGAGTGGAGGCTGTTATAGCAGCGAAGGAGGGGGACCAACTCCATATTAATGCCCATGATTTTGGAATGAGATGTTGGACGATCAGGTGTCCACATACTTTTGATCGTGTAGTGTACCTCGGCATACTGAGGGAAGCCTAGTTTAAAAACACACTGCTACTGTGCTCGTAAAGACTTCAGACAAAATCAGCGGCTTTGACCAACCGTGTAATGAAACCCTTTTCATGGTGCTACAGTATAACGCAGTCTGAAACGCTACTGTATGTTTCCAGACACTTGCCAGTAGAATACGGAAATGGACAAAGGCAGACTGCAACAGAAGCTCAGACATCAGTCACACTTTTATGTTTATAAAACAAGTGACTTTTCTCCTGAAATTAACTGGACAATGTGTTAAGATAATGAATGTAGAGTTAAATGTGACAAAATAGTTTCTCTCTGTTATTTTTTATCATTATCTTGACGACAAGGAGGTCAGTCTTTAGACTCATAAGAGCACTCTGTCTGTAACACTGAGTTGTGAACCCTGATTGTTTTCACTCAATCCCTCTCTGTCTCTCTCTCACTCCGTCTGGCTTTCTGAACTAAAACCAGCATCAGAACCCACAACCTCAGCTCCGCCTGAGACACAGTCCACCTCTTGTTACTGGTTAAAATAAACGTACAGTCCACACACACAGAGAGAGAGAGAGAGCTGTTTTTATTTGACCCCCTCTCCCTCAGATTGACTAGCTGTTATTGAGAGGGTGTGGTGGCAGTAGGATATATAAACCTCCCGTTCATATCACACAGTCAGGAACAATAATACAATACACACATATTGATAGTCCCCCTATGGTGACAGTCATAGTGATACTGTTCCTATGGTGACAGTCATAGTGATACTGTTCCTATGGTGACAGTCATAGTGATACTGTTCCTATGGTGACAGTCATAGTGATACTGTTCCTATGGTGACAGTCATAGTGATACTGTTCCTATAGTGTGCCCTCCTGAACAGGACCCTGGAATAAGGAAGCTGCCCCAGACAGGGGGAAACCCAACCTGGGTAGAAGCTCTACTGATTGGCTGTATAGAGGGGGTCTACTGATTGGCTGTATAGAGGGGATCTACTGATTGGCTGTATAGAGGGGATGATCCACCTCCTCAGGATCTAAAATCTCAGGGTCTCAACACATGACGCATATGATGCATTCTGGCAGTCATGCTGGCACCTCTTCCTGTATAACAAAGCCCAACCCAGAGAGAGTATTCACAGTCACCATGACAGAAGACTTCGTTCCTTCGGTGGTTGTTCAACATTTCTTTCAACAAAACAAACAAGCATGCCATAAAAATAGCTTTCTTTAGTTCTACTGACACGACCACACTGATTCCAGCTTTAGAAGGAACAGAGAGGATCAGAGATGAACAGAGAGGTACAGAGAGTATCAGAGAGGATCAGAGAGTACAGAGAGTATCAGAGAGGATCAGAGAGGATCAGAGAGGTACAGAGAGGATCAGAGATGATCAGAGAGGTACAGAGAGGAACAGAGAGGATCAGAGATGAACAGAGAGGTACAGAGATGAACAGAGATGATCAGAGATGAACAGAGAGGTACAGAGAGGATCAGAGAGGAACAGAGAGGTACAGAGAGGAACAGAGATGATCAGAGAGGATCAGAGATGAACAGAGAGGATCAGAGATGTACAGAGAGGAACAGAGAGGATCAGAGAGGAAAAGAGATGTACAGAGAGGAACAGAGAGGAACAGAGAGGGTGAGAGATGAACAGAGAGGAACAGAGAGGAACAGAGAGGATCAGAGAGGAACAGAGATGATCAGAGAGGTACAGAGAGGATCAGAGATGATCAGAGAGGTACAGAGAGGAACAGAGAGGATCAGAGATGAACAGAGAGGTACAGAGATGAACAGAGATGATCAGAGAGGATCAGAGATGAACAGAGAGGTACAGAGAGGATCAGAGAGGATCAGAGAAGAACAGAGAGGTACAGAGAGGAACAGAGATGATCAGAGAGGATCAGAGATGATCAGAGATGTACAGAGAGGAACAGAGAGGATCAGAGAGGAACAGAGATGTACAGAGAGGAACAGAGAGGAACAGAGAGGGTCAGAGATGAACAGAGAGGAATCGAGAGGAACAGAGAGGATCAGAGAGGAACAGAGATGATCAGAGAGGTACAGAGGGGAAGAAAAGGTAAAGATAGGTTTTTAATTGTGTAGTCTGGTGTTTCTCACACCATGTGTGTGTGTGTTAGAATGTGGTGGTTCTGCTCTCTTCGAGGGTTGCTCCGGGAGAGAAAACCTTGGCTCCTTTCTGTTTTACCACCAGAGAAACAGATGACAGCCGCTGGTAGGAAACGCACGGTGGCTGGCCTTGATGCTCCCCAGCTGAAATCAGCAGCACTCAGAGGCCGTGCAGAGACATGCTGAGACACCTCTTAGCCTTTACATGAGGACCTTATCACACTCTAAAGGAGAAGATCCACTGAACTGGACATCGATGGATCCCATTCACTATCCTAAGTGACTGGTATTGAACTGACGCTTCAATTGCATGAATGAATCGTCCACAACCCTCCCCTCTGTCTGCTCTGTAGTCGACTCTGAGAGACATTTTCCTTCCATTGTCCAGAAACATTACGTCTCCTCCTTCCTCTCATTGGTTGACAGCTGTCAGTGAGGTCCTCTCAAGTGGAGTCAGTGTGGGAGTGTTCAGTTAACAGGTGAATATCAGGATTAATAGTGGAGTCAGTGTGGGAGTGGTCAGTGTGGGAGTGGTCAGTTAACAGGTGAATATCAGGATTAATAGTGGAGTCAGTGTGGGAGTGGTCAGTGTGGGAGTGGTCAGTTAACAGGTGAATATCAGGATTAATAGTGGAGTCAGTGTGGGTGGTCAGTGTGGGAGTGGTCAGTTAACAGGTGAATATCAGGGTTAATAGTGGAGTCAGTGTGGGTGGTCAGTGTGGGAGTGGTCAGTTAACAGGTGAATATCAGGATTAATAGTGGAGTCAGTGTGGGTGGTCAGTGTGGGAGTGGTCAGTTAACAGGTGAATATCAGGGTTAATAGTGGAGTCAGTGTGGGTGGTCACAGGTGTGTGGGAGTGTGTGGGAGTGGTCAGTTAACAGGTGTATAGCAGGGTTAATAGTGGAGTCAGTGTGGGAGTGGTCAGTTAACAGGTTAACAGGGTGAATATCAGGATTAGTAGTGGAGTCAGTGTAGCAGGGAGTGGTCAGTGTGGGAGTGGTCAGTTAACAGGTGTATAGCAGGGTTAATAGTGGAGTCAGTGTGGGAGTGGTCAGTTAACAGGTGTATAGCAGGGCAGGGTTAATGGGAGTGGAGTCAGTAGCAGGGTGTGGATTGGTCAGGTGTAGGGTTAATAGTGGAGTCAGTGGTCAACAGGTGTATAGCAGGGTTAATAGCGGAGTCAGTGTGGGAGTGGTCAGTTAACAGGTGTATAGCAGGGTTAATAGTATAGTGGAGTCAGTGTGGGAGTGGTCAGTTAACAGGTGTAAAGCAGGGTTAATAGTGGAGTCAGTGTGGGAGTGGTCAGTTAACAGGTGTATAGCAGGGTTAATAGTGGAGTCAGTGTGGGAGTGGTCAGTTAACAGGTGTATAGCAGGGTTAATAGTGGAGTCAGTGTGGGAGTGGTCAGTTAACAGGTGTATAGCAGGGTTAATAGTGGAGTCAGTGTGGGAGTGGTCAGTTAACAGGTGTATAGCAGGGTTAATAGTGGAGTCAGTGTGGGAGTGGTCAGTTAACAGGTGTAAAGCAGGGTTAATAGTGGAGTCAGTGTGGGAGTGGTCAGTTAACAGGTGTAAAGCAGGGTTAATAGTGGAGTCAGTATGGGAGTGGTCAGTTAACAGGTGTATAGCAGGGTTAATAGTGGAGTCAGTGTGGGAGTGGTCAGTTAACAGGTGTATAGCAGGGTTAATAGCTGGCTAGCTAACACTGTACAGAGAGGAGAACGTCCAGGCCCTGGCCTGTTTCCAGACTGTCTGTCACTGTGAGGCCCCAGCCAGGCCACCTGTCTACCCAGCTCTGAGGAGGAAGATGGGGTTGGGTTGAAGAGTGGAGGTGGGGACAGACTGTCAGCTGGTGCTGATGGATGGAGAGGTGTGCTTCTCAGGATTAATTAAAGGCACCGACCTGTCGGCCAGCCATGTCAGGCAGTCATTCACCCAGTCAGCCGGGGCCACCGTGGGGAATGTCCCTTCCTTTCATCATCATCATCAGCATACCGTAGACCTGGGTTCAAATACCATTTGAAAGTATGTCTAATACTTAAGCTGGGTATCATTGAGCTTGTCTTGGTGAAATGGAATCAGTCGAATAGTGGGAAAACCCACAAACCATCTGACACTCCAGACAGGCTAAAGAAAACGGTTAAAGTATTTTGAAATATTTCAAAATGACTTGAACCCAGGTCTGGCCTACACTTCCTCCTTCAGCTGTCACCTTCCAGTCGCCTGTCTTCAGGGACTCATTCATTATTACCGGAGCGGCTGGTCCTGTTGTGTGTGTGTGTGTGTGCGTGTGTGTGTGTTTAGCAGGGAATGGGATCTGTCATCATGTATGTTTCTAAAGGACTTGTTAACGTAGCCCTTTCCTGCAGTCAGTGACCAGAAGCTCCCTCTTTGGCCTCTTGGGTGGAATGTTATTCATATTTTTCAAAATTAATAAAGATTTTTTTTTAATCAATGACAAAAATCCAGTGTTTTTATGTTTTAACAGTTTTGTGATATTTCAGTCTTCTGTGATGTATATAAAGGGTAATATTGGGATGAAAACTCCAATTGAATACATATCTAACTATAATATATATATATATTTTTTTAATCCCATAACCATGTGTGTGAGGTGTATACTTTTGTTTCAAAGTAGATTTGTTTAAGACTACCCAGAAACACTGTGTGTCAGACTACCAACAGTCACTCTGTGTCAGACTACCAACAGTCACTCTGTGTCAGACTACCAACAGTCACTCTGTGTCAGACTACCAACAGTCACTCTGTGTCAGACTACCAACAGTCACTCTGTGTCAGACTACCAACAGTCACTCTGTGTCAGACTACCAACAGTCACTCTGTGTCAGACTACCAACAGTCACTCTGTGTCAGACTACCAACAGTCACTCTGTGTCAGACTACCAACAGTCACGCTGTGTCAGACTACCAACAGTCACTCTGTGTCAGACTACCAAAAGTCACTCTGTGTCAGACTACCAACAGTCAACAGTCACTCTGTGTCAGACTACCAACAGTCACGCTGTGTCAGATTTACCAACAGTCACTCTGTGTCAGACTACCAAAAGTCACTCTGTGTGACTCCTGATTTCAATGTCTTCTTCCTCTCCTTAACTAGTCATGGCTAGTCCCACTGCAGTAAAAAGGTTAAAACCAATGTCTCCTTCCTCTTTAACTAGTCATGGCTAGGGCGGGTCATTTGGTTTGTGACACTCGTCCTTCCTCTCCTTAACTAGTCATGGCTAGTCAATGTCTCCTCCTCCTTAACTAGTCATGGCTAGTCAATGTCTCCTTCCTCTCCTTAACTAGTCATGGCTAGTCAATGTCTCCTCTCCAACTAGTCATGGCTAGTCAATGTAACTAGTCATGGCTTCAATGTCTCCTTCCTCTCCTAACTAGTCATGGCTAGTCAATGTCTCAACTAGTCATGGCTAGTCAATGTCTCCTTCCTCTCCTTAACTAGTCATGGCTAGTCAATCCTTCTCCTTAACTAGTCATGGCTAGTCAATGTCTCCTTCCTCTCCTCAACTAGTCATGGCTAGTCAATGTCTTCTTCCTCTCCTTAACTAGTCATGGCTAGTCAATGTCTCCTTCCTCTCCTTAACTAGTCATGGCTAGTCAATGTCTCATGTCTCCTTAACTAGTCAATGTCTCCTTCCTCTCCTTAACTAGTCATGACTAGTCAATGTCTCCTTCCTCTCCTTAACTAGTCATGGCTAGTCAATGTCTCCTTCCTCTCCTTAACTAGTCATGGCTAGTCAATGTCTCATGTCTCCTTAACTAGTCATGGCTAGTCAATGTCTCATGTCGTCTTCCTCTCCTTAACTAGTCATGGCTAGTCAATGTCTTCTTCCTCTCCTTAACTAGTCATGGCTAGTCAATGTCTCCTTCCTCTCCTTAACTAGTCATGGCTAGTCAATGTCTCCTTCCTCTCCTTAACTAGTCAATGTCTCCTTCCTCTCCTTAACTAGTCATGACTAGTCAATGTCTCCTTCCTCTCCTTAACTAGTCACTAGTCTTAACTAGTCATGGCTAGTCAATGTGTCTTCATCTCTTAACTTAACTAGTCATGGCTAGTCAATGTCTCCTTCCTCTCCTCAACTAGTCATGGCTAGTCAATGTCTTTCCTTAACTTCATGGCTAGTCTCTCCTTCCTTAACTAGTCATGGCTAGTCAATGTCTCCTTCCTCTCCTTAACTAGTCATGGCTAGTCAATGTCTTCTTCCTCTCCTTAACTAGTCATGGCTAGTCAATGTCTCCTTCCTCTCCTTAACTAGTCATGGCTAGTCAATGTCTCCTTCCTCTCCTTAACTAGTCATGGCTAGTCAATGTCTCCTTCCTCTCCTTAACTAGTCATGGCTAGTCAATGTCTCCTTCCTCTCCTTAACTAGTCATGGCTAGTCAATGTCTCATGTCTCCTTAACTAGTCATGGCTAGTCAATGTAACTAGTCATGGCTAGTCAATGTCTCATGTCGTCTTCCTCTCCTTAACTAGTCATGGCTAGTCAATGTCTTCTTCCTCTCCTTAACTAGTCATGGCTAGTCAATGTCTCCTTCCTCTCCTTAACTAGTCATGGCTAGTCAATGTCTCCTTCCTCTCCTTAACTAGTCATGGCTAGTCAATGTCTGCTTCCTCTCCTTAACTAGTCATGGCTAGTCAATGTCTCATGTCTCCTTAACTAGTCATGGCTAGTCAATGTCTCCTTCCTCTCCTCAACTAGTCATGGCTAGTCAATGTCTTCTTCCTCTCCTCAACTAGTCATGGCTAGTCAATGTCTCATGTCTTCTTCCTCTCCTTAACTAGTCATGGCTTGTCAATGTCTCCTTCCTCTCCTTAACTAGTCATGGCTAGTCAATGTCTCCTTCCTCTCCTTAACTAGTCATGGGTCAATGTAACAGTCATGTCAATGTCCTTCCTCTCCTTAACTAGTCATGGCTAGTCAATGTCTCCTTCCTCTCCTCAACTAGTCATGGCTAGTCAATGTCTCCTTCCTCTCCTCAACTAGTCATGGCTAGTCAATGTCTCCTTCCTCTCCTTAACTAGTCATGGCTAGTCAATGTCTCCTTCCTCTCCTCAACTAGTCATGGCTAGTCAATATCTCCTTCCTCTCCTCAACTAGTCATGGCTAGTCAATGTCTCCTTCCTCTCCTCAACTAGTCATGGCTAGTCAATGTCTTCTTCCTCTCCTCAACTAGTCATGGCTAGTCAATGTCTCCTTCCTCTCCTCAACTAGTCATGGCTAGTCAATGTCTCATGTCTGGTTTGGGAGCAGAAGTAGTTGTCGTTCCTCTGAGGAGAAATCACAGTTCATTGGCCTAATCAAAGAAGCATCGGTATATCGGTATACAGTGCCTTGCGAAAGTATTCGGCCCCCTTGAACTTTGCGACCTTTTGCCACATTTCAGGCTTCAAACATAAAGATATAAAACTGTATTTTTTTATGAAGAATCAACAACAAGTGGGACACAATCATGAAGTGGAACGACATTGATTGGATATTTCAAACTTTCTTAACAAATCAAAAACTGAAAAATTGGGCGTGCTAAATTATTCAGCCCCTTTACTTTCAGTGCAGCAAACTCTCTCCAGAAGTTCAGTGAGGATCTCTGAATGATCCAATGTTGACCTAAATGACTAATGATGATAAATACAATCCACCTGTGTGTAATCAAGTCTCCGTATAAATGCACCTGCACTGTGATAGTCTCAGAGGTCTGTTAAAAGCGCAGAGAGCATCATGAAGAACAAGGAACACACCAGGCAGGTCCGAGATACTGTTGTGAAGAAGTTTAAAGCCGGATTTGGATACAAAAAGATTTCCCAAGCTTTAAACATCCCAAGGAGCACTGTGCAAGCGATAATATTGAAATGGAAGGAGTCTCAGACCACTGCAAATCTACCAAGACCTGGCCGTCCCTCTAAACTTTCAGCTCATACAAGGAGAAGACTGATCAGAGATGCAGCCAAGAGGCCCATGATCACTCTGGATGAACTGCAGAGATCTACAGCTGAGGTGGGAGACTCTGTCCATAGGACAACAATCAGTCGTATATTGCACAAATCTGGCCTTTATGGAAGAGTGGCAAGAAGAAAGCCATTTCTTAAATATATCCATAAAAAGTGTTGTTTAAAGTTTGCCACAAGCCACCTGGGAGACACACCAAACATGTGGAAGAAGGTGCTCTGGTCAGATGAAACCAAAATTGAACCTTTGGGCAACAATGCAAAACGTTATGTTTGGCGTAAAAGCAACACAGCTCATCACCCTGAACACACCATCCCCACTGTCAAACATGGTGGTGGCAGCATCATGGTTTGGGCCTGCTTTTCTTCAGCAGGGACAGGGAAGATGGTTAAAATTGATGGGAAGATGGATGGAGCCAAATACAGGACCATTCTGGAAGAAAACCTGATGGAGTCTGCAAAAGACCTGAGACTGGGACGGAGATTTGTCTTCCAACAAGACAATGATCCAAAACATAAAGCAAAATCTACAATGGAATGGTTCAAAAATAAACATATCCAGGTGTTAGAATGGCCAAGTCAAAGTCCAGACCTGAATCCAATCGAGAATCTGTGGAAAGAACTGAAAACTGCTGTTCACAAATGCTCTCCATCCAACCTCACTGAGCTCGAGCTGTTTTGCAAGGAGGAATGGGAAAAAATTTCAGTCTCTCGATGTGCAAAACTGATAGAGACATACTCCAAGCGACGTACAGCTGTAATCACAGCAAAAGGTGGCACTACAAAGTATTAACTTAAGGGGGCTGAATAATTTTGCACGCCCAATTTTTCAGTTTTTGATTTGTTAAAAAAGTTTGAAATATCCAATAAATGTCGTTCCACTTCATGATTGTGTCCCACTTGTTGTTGATTCTTCACAAAAAAATACAGTTTTATATCTTTATGTTTGAAGCCTGAAATGTGGCAAAAGGTCGCAAAGTTCAAGGGGGCCGAATACTTTCGCAAGGCACTGTATCTGTCTCTCTGTCTCTCTCTCTCTCACCCAGTGCATCCAGGGTGAAGCCAAGCCATAAACCACACACTTTCTCTGCCAGCCTCCCTCCCTCCCTCCCTGCCATCTCTTCTGCTTACTGGTAGAAAACAGAGGTTATTCAGTTCACCTCCACAGCTGCCTATTGCAGGTCTGCCAGTCCACAGACAGTGTCAAGTGGAGACTAGTGTCTGTCTTTGTCCCTGTCCCATATGGCACCCTATTCCCTATTTAGTACACTACCTTGGAGCAGGGCCCCTTGTAAAAGAGACATTGGTGTCAATGGGACACCCTGCCTAAATGAAGGTTACATGTAGGGAATAGGGTGGTATTTGGGACCCGTATCAGAAGAGACACAGGGTGACAGTGTTGACAGACTGCTGAGAGGTCAGATTCCCTGCCTGGTCTCCATGTTGACAGACTGCTGATAGGTCAGATTCCCTGCCTGGTCTCCGTGTTGACAGACTGCTGATAGGTCAGATTCCCTGCCTGGTCTCCGTGTTGACAGACTGCTGATAGGTCAGATTCCGAGCCTGGTCTCCGTGTTGACAGACTGCTGATAGGTCAGATTCCCTGCCTGGTCTCCGTGTTGACAGACTGCTGATAGGTCAGATTCCCTGTTCTGTTACCCCTCGGCCCCAGAACACCAGAGTTCTGTTACCCCTCGGCCCCAGAACACCAGAGTTCTGTTACCCCTCGGCCCCAGAACACCAGAGTTCTGTTACCCCTCGGCCCCAGAACACCAGAGTTCTGTTACCCCTCTGCCCCAGAACACCAGAGTTCTGTTACCCCTCTGCCCCAGAACACCAGAGTTCTGTTAACCCTCTGCCCCAGAACACCAGAGAGAAAATAATCTGGCCTATCAGTGTGTGTGTGTGTGTGAGAGAGAGTGTGTGTGACAGAGTGTGTGTGTGTATGTATATATGTGTGTGTGTGTGTGTGTGTGTGTGAGAGAGTGTGTGTGTGACAGAGTGTGTGTGTATGTATATATGTGTGTGTGTGTGTGTGTGTGTATGTATGTGTGTGTGTGTGTATGTATATATATGTGTGTGTGTGTATGTATATATATATATGTGTGTGTGTGTGTGTGTGTATGTATATATATGTGTGTGTGTATGTATATGTGTGTGTGCATGTATATGTGTGTGTGTGTGTGTATGTATATGTGTGTGTGTGTGTGTGTGTGTGTGTGTGTGTGTGTGTGTGTATGTGTGTGTGTGAGTGTGTGTGTGACAGAATGTGTGTGTGTGTGTGTGTGTGTGTGAGAGAGTATGTGTGTGTGTGACAGAATGTGTGTGTGTATATGTGTGTGTGTGTGTGCGTATATGTGTGTGTGTGTGTATATGTGTGTGTGTGTGTGTGTGTATATGTGTGTGTGTGTGTGTGTGTGTATGTGTGTGTGTGTGTGTGTGTGTGTGTGTGTGTGTGTGTGTGTGTGTGTGTGTGTGTGTGTGTGTGTGTGTGTGTGTGTGTGTGTGTGTGTGTGTGTGTGTGTGTGTGTATATGTGTGTGTGTGTGTGTGTGTGTGACAGAATGTGTGTGTGTGTGTGTGAGAGAGTATGTGTGTGTGTGACAGAATGTGTGTGTGTGTGTGTGAGTGAGTGTGAGAGAGTGTACGTGTGTGTGACAGAATGTGTGTGTGTGTGTGTGTGTGTGTGTATGTTCCTCTGTGCCTCTGGCTCCAGCCCTCTAATTAGCTGTAGATAGTAGGCTGTATGCTGCAATGCAGTGGTTCCTATCGTTCTATCTCATGGTTCAGCCCACGGGGATGGGGAACATCTGTGTACCATATTTCATACACACAGGGTTATCTGCCAGTCTAAACACAGCCAGCCAGTCAACCAGGCAGCCAGCCAGTCAACCAGCCAGTCAACCAGCCAGGCCCTGGTAATGACAAACTAGGGCCGGGTTAGAGATCAAGATCTTATGGCTGGGATATCACCAGCATGATCTGGATTCTGCAACATTTTGTCTATGCTGAATGAGTGTCCCCCTCCCCCCAGGTTGTCTTATGCTGAACGGGTGCCCCCCCCTCCCGGTTGTCTTATGCTGAATGGGTGTCCCCCTCCCCCAGGTTGTCTTATGCTGAACGGGTGCCCCCTCCCCCAGGTTGTCTTATGCTGAATGGGTGTCCCCCCTCCCCCAGGTTGTCTTAAGCTGAACGGGTGCCCCCCTCCCGGTTGTCATATGCTGAATGGGTGTCCCCCCTCCCGGTTGTCTTATGCTGAACGGTTGTCCCCCCCCTCCCGGTTGTCTTATGCTGAATGGGTGTCCCCCTCCCGGTTGTCTTATGCTGAATGGGTGTCCCCCCTCCCGGTTGTCTTATGCTGAATGGGTGTCCCCCTCCCGGTTGTCTTATGCTGAATGGGTGTCCCCCTCCCGGTTGTCTTATGCTGAATGGGTGTCCCCCCTCCCAGTTGTCTTATGCTGAATGGGTGTCCCCCCTCCCGGTTGTCTTATGCTGAATGGGTGTCCCCCTCCCGGTTGTCTTATGCTGAATGGGTGTCCTGCTGCCTGTCTAGTGAACTGCTGCCTGCTGCCTGTCTAGTGAACTGCTGTCTGCTGCCTGTCTAGAGAACTGCTGTCTGTCTAGTGGACTGCTACCTGTCTAGTGAACTGCTACCTGTTTAGTGAACTGCTGTCTGCTGCCTGTCTAGAGAACTGCTACCTGTCTAGTGGACTGCTACCTGTCTAGTGAACTGCTGTCTGCTGCCAGTCTAGAGAACTGCTGTCTGTCTAGTGGACTGCTACCTGTCTAGTGAACTGCTACCTGTTTAGTGAACTGCTGCCTGTCTAGTGAACTGCTGCCTGTCTAGTGAACTGCTGCCTGTCTAGTGAACTGCTGCCTGTCTAGTGAACTGCTGCCTGTCTAGTGAACTGCTGCCTGTCTAGTGAACTGCTGCCTGTCTAGTGAACTGCTGCCTCTCTAGTGAACTGCTGCCTGCTGTCTACACAGCAATAGACAGGTAGCCGTCGTAAAAGAGATGTTTGATCTCAACAGGATTTATCTGTATAAATAAAGGATAAATAACACTAAATACTCTCCTGGTTCTGTTCTCAAGTGTTTCTTTGTTTCTATGGAAACGTGGCCAGCCTTCCAAAGGCTGATTTTCAGTTTCACTGACGGACTGGCAGTTGGTTGGTTGGTTGCCAGTAGGTTAATCTGTAACTAATCTGTAACGTGACGCAATGGGATTGAGACACTAACACTGTGATGACCTGATGCAGCTCTGGGGACTGAGTGACCTGGGTTCAAACGCTATTCGAAATCCTTCAAAGAGTTTGAATGTTCGCTCTCGTCTGTCTGTAGTGGAATACTATCTATTCAACCAGGGGGAAAACACATCGTCACCAAGGTCTGTCTGTAGTGGAATACTATCTATTCAACCAGGGGGAAAACACATCAACACCAAGGTCTGTCTGTAGTGGAATACTATCTATTCAACCAGGGGGAAAACACATCGACACCAAGGTCTGTCTGTAGTGGAATACTATCTATTCAACCAGGGGGAAAACACATCGACACCAAGGTCTGTCTGTAGTGGAATACTATCTATTCAACCAGGGGGAAAACACATCGACACCAAGGTCTGTCTGTAGTGGAATACTATCTATTCAACCAGGGGAAAACACATCGACACCAAGGTCTGTCTGTAGTGGAATACTATCTATTCAACCAGGGGGAAAACACATCGACACCAAGGTCTGTCTGTAGTGGAATACTATCTATTCAACCAGGGGAAAACACATCGACACCAAGGTCTGTCTGTAGTGGAATACTATCTATTCAACCAGGGGGAAAACACATCGACACCAAGGTCTGTCTGTAGTGGAATACTATCTATTCAACCAGGGGAAAACACATCGACACCAAGGTCTGTCTGTCGTGGAATACTATCTATTCAACCAGGGGGAAAACACATGACACCAAGGTCTGTCTGTAGTGGAATACTATCTATTCAACCAGGGGGAAAACACATCGACACCAAGGTCTGTCTGTAGTGGAATACTATCTATTCAACCAGGGGAAAACACATCGACACCAAGGTCTGTCTGTAGTGGAATACTATCTATTCAACCAGGGGGAAAACACATCGACACCAAGGTCTGTCTGTAGTGGAATACTATCTATTCAACCAGGGGGAAAACACATCGACACCAAGGTCTGTCTGTAGTGGAATACTATCTATTCAACCAGGGGGAAAACACATCGACACCAAGGTCTGTCTGTAGTGGAATACTATCTATTCAACCAGGGGAAAACACATCGACACCAAGGTCTGTCTGTCGTGGAATACTATCTATTCAACCAGGGGAAAACACATCGACACCAAGGTCTGTCTGTAGTGGAATACTATCTATTCAACCAGGGGGAAAACACATCGACACCAAGGTCTGTCTGTAGTGGAATACTATCTATTCAACCAGGGGAAAACACATCGACACCAAGGTCTGTCTGTCGTGGAATACTATCTATTCAACCAGGGGGAAAACACATCGACACCAAGGTCTGTCTGTCGTGGAATACTATCTATTCAACCAGGGGGAAAACACATCGACACCAAGGTCTGTCTGTCGTGGAATACTATCTATTCAACCAGGGGAAAACACATCGACACCAAGGTCTGTCTGTAGTGGAATACTATCTATTCAACCAGGGGGAAAACACATCGACACCAAGGTCTGTCTGTAGTGGAATACTATCTATTCAACCAGGGGAAAACACATCGACACCAAGGTCTGTCTGTAGTGGAATACTATCTATTCAACCAGGGGAAAACACATCGACACCAAGGTCTGTCTGTAGTGGAATACTATCTATTCAACCAGGGGGAAAACACATCGACACCAAGGTCTGTCTGTAGTGGAATACTATCTATTCAACCAGGGGAAAACACATCGACACCAAGGTCTGTCTGTAGTGGAATACTATCTATTCAACCAGGGGGAAAACACATCGACACCAAGGTCTGTCTGTCGTGGAATACTATCTATTCAACCAGGGGGAAAACACATCGACACCAAGGTCTGTCTGTAGTGGAATACTATCTATTCAACCAGGGGGAAAACACATCGACACCAAGGTCTGTCTGTAGTGGAATACTATCTATTCAACCAGGGGAAAACACATCGACACCAAGGTCTGTCTGTAGTGGAATACTATCTATTCAACCAGGGGGAAAACACATCGACACCAAGGTCTGTCTGTAGTGGAATACTATCTATTCAACCAGGGGAAAACACATCGACACCAAGGTCTGTCTGTAGTGGAATACTATCTATTCAACCAGGGGGAAAACACATCGACACCAAGGTCTGTCTGTAGTGGAATACTATCTATTCAACCAGGGGGAAAACACATCGACACCAAGGTCTGTCTGTAGTGGAATACTATCTATTCAACCAGGGGGAAAACACATCGACACCAAGGTCTGTCTGTAGTGGAATACTATCTATTCAACCAGGGGAAAACACATCGACACCAAGGTCTGTCTGTAGTGGAATACTATCTATTCAACCAGGGGGAAAACACATCGACACCAAGGTCTGTCTGTAGTGGAATACTATCTATTCAACCAGGGGAAAACACATCGACACCAAGGTCTGTCTGTAGTGGAATACTATCTATTCAACCAGGGGAAAACACATCGACACCAAGGTCTGTCTGTAGTGGAATACTATCTATTCAACCAGGGGAAAACACATCGACACCAAGGTCTGTCTGTAGTGGAATACTATCTATTCAACCAGGGGAAAACACATCGACACCAAGGTCTGTCTGTAGTGGAATACTATCTATTCAACCAGGGGGAAAACACATCGACCAAGGTCTGTCTGTAGTGGAATACTATCTATTCAACCAGGGGGAAAACACATCGACACCAAGGTCTGTCTGTCGTGGAATACTATCTATTCAACCAGGGGGAAAACACATCGACACCAAGGTCTGTCTGTAGTGGAATACTATCTATTCAACCAGGGGAAAACACATCGACACCAAGGTCTGTCTGTAGTGGAATACTATCTATTCAACCAGGGGAAAACACATCGACACCAAGGTCTGTCTGTAGTGGAATACTATCTATTCAACCAGGGGGAAAACACATCGTCACCAAGGTCTGTCTGTAGTGGAATACTATCTATTCAACCAGGGGGAAAACACATCAACACCAAGGTCTGTCTGTAGTGGAATACTATCTATTCAACCAGGGGGAAAACACATCGACACCAAGGTCTCACAATACAGAAAACTAAATTATACACAATTTAAAACACAACATTAAACAAGTAGAAAATATTATATACCCAATAAACAATCAAACAAAACAAACAATGTTAAAATCCCTATCCTTTCTCCTAAACTGACCCAGAGACAACAACACATCCAAATGAACTGTTACTTGGAGATGGTTCCACATGATAGGGGCCTGGTAGGAAAACACGTGGATTCTCCAGTATTAACCAATCCTGTGATCTAGTGTTGGAATCCCAGTTTCTATACTTCAATAATGATGTGTTGAGTAAATTGGTAGTTTAATGAGTAAGGCTTTATAAACAACAACAGAATAATGATGTGATGTGTCGTGAGTAAATTGGTAGTTTAATGAGTAAGGCTTTATAAACAACAACAGAATAATGATGTGATGTGTCGTGAGTAAATTGGTAGTTTAATGAGTAAGGCTTTATAAACAACAACAGAATAATGATGTGACGTGTCGTGAGTAAATTGGTAGTTTAATGAGTAAGGCTTTATAAACAACAACAGAATAATGATGTGATGTGTTGTTTTTAGCGACATCCAACCCAACCTGTTGATAAAGGATGCAGTGGTGACTGACTGCATTTTAGTACCAACTTCAGGTCAAACGAGTCTTTCTGCAAGCTAGTAAAAGCAGATTGAAGAGTCAACAGATCCTGAGCTGACGTAGGTGGCAGTAGCGTATACAACAGTGTCATCTGCGTACAGACGAAAGTTACAGTGTTGCACAGATAGACCGATGCTGTTAATATAAATAGTGAAAAGAACTTGGACCAAGAATCGAACCCTGTGGGACACCTTCTGTTATGTTGGCTAGATTTACAGATTTGGGACTATTCTATTGGTTCCATTAAGTTAGGCTGGCATAATCAAGCCCAGATAAAAGTATTGGAAATGATTTCGAATATTATTTGAACCCAGGTCTGGCCTTGTGCTTCTCAGCTGTGCCGTAATTATGGCATAGGGTTACTTACTGTAGCAGGTCAGACAGACAGACAGACACTCCTCTTTAAAACAACATGGTCTCATGGTCTCTGAATGCCAGGAATCACATGAGAGAGATTTCAGACGTGAGGCTACAGCCTTGTTGACAGTTGTCTATGAATGTTACAAGGCAACACTAGACCTACAGTAGAGCTGGCTTGGTTCTGCTTTACTTGGCAATGGCAGCATCACAGGTGTCATAGGTGGCAATAGGCATTAGGGAATCTGGGGTTTAACCAGGGGTACTGAATGGTTATTTTAGGTCACATGACCTCTGTAAACCAATCCCTCTTATACCTACTGTAACCCTTCAACAGAGAGAGAGAGAGAGAGAGAGAGAGAGAGAGAGAGACAGAGAGACAGAGAGAGAGACAGAGAGAGAGAGAGAGAGAGAGAGAGAGAGAGAGAGAGAGAGAGAGAGACAGAGAGAGACAGAGAGAGAGACAGAGAGAGAGAGAGAGAGACAGAGAGAGAGAGAGAGAGAGAGAGAGAGAGAGACAGAGAGACAGAGAGAGAGACAGAGAGAGAGACAGAGAGAGAGACAGAGAGAGAGAGAGAGAGACAGAGAGAGAGAGAGAGAGAGAGAGAGAGAGAGACCGTACAACCGTACAACAGACCATGTATTCACCCTGCACACCCTAATTGACAATCAAACAAACCAAAACAAAGGCAAAGTCTTCTCATGCTTTGTTGATTTCAAAAAAAGCCTTCGACTCAATCTGGCATGAGGGTCTGCTATACAAACTGATGGAAAGTGGTGTTGGGGGTAAAACATACGACATTATAAAATCCATGTACACAAACAACAAGTGTGCGGTTAAAATTGGCAAAAACACACACATTTCTTCACACAGGGTCGTGGGGTTAGACAGGGATGCAGCTTAAGCCCCACCCTCTTCAACATATATATCAACGAATTGGCGAGGGCACTAGAAAAGTCTGCAGCACCCGGCCTCCCCTGCTAGAATCCGAAGTCAAATGTCTGCTGTTTGCTGATGATCTGGTGCTTCTGTCACCAACCAAGGAGGGCCTACAGCAGCAGCTAGATCTTATGCACAGATTCTGTCAGACCTGGGCCCTGACAGTAAATCTCAGTAAGACCAAAATAATGGTGTTCCAAAAAGGTCCAGTCACCAGGACCACAAATACAAATTCCATCTAGACACTGTTGCCCTAGAGCACACAAAAAACTATACATACCTTGGCCTAAACATCAGCACCACAGGTAACTTCCACAAAGCTGTGAACGATCTGAGAGACAAGGCAAGAAGGGCATTCTATGCCATCAAAAGAAACATAAATTTCAACATACCAATTAGGATCTGGCTAAAAATACTTGAATCAGTCATAGAGCCCATTGCCCTTTATGGTTGTGAGGTCTGGGGTCCGCTCACCAACCAAGACTTCACAAAATGGGACAAACACCAAATTGAGACTCTGCACGCAGAATTCTGCAAAAATATCCTCCGTGTACAACGTAGAACACCAAATAATGCATGCAGAGCAGAATTAGGCCGATACCCACTAATTATCAAAATCCAGAAAAGAGCTGTTAAATTCTACAACCACCTAAAAGGAAGCGATTCACAAACCTTCCATAACAAAGCCATCACCTACAGAGAGATGAACCTGGAGAAGAGTCCCTAAGCAAGCTGGTCCTGGGGCTCTGTTCACAAACACAAACACACACTACAGAGCCCCAGGACAGCAGCACAATTAGACCCAACCAAATTATGAGAAAACAAAAAGATAACTACTTAACACATTGGAAAGAATTAACAAAAAACAGAGCAAACTAGAATGCTATTTGGCCCTACACAGAGAGTACACAGCGGCAGAATACCTGACCACTGTGACTGACCCAAAATTAAGGAAAGCCTTGACTATGTACAGACTCAGTGAGCATAGCCTTGCTATTGAGAAAGGCCGCCGTAGGCAGACATGGCTCTCAAGAGAAGACAGGCTATGTGCTCACTGCCCACAAAATGAGGTGGAAACTGAGCTGCACTTCCTAACCTCCTGCCCAATGTATGACCATATTAGAGAGACATATTTCCCTCAGATTACACAGATCCACAAAGAATTTGAAAACAAATCCAATTTTGAAAAACTCCCATATCTACTGGGTGAAATTCCACAGTGTGCCATCACAGCAGCAAGATTTGTGACCTGTTGCCACGAGAAAAGGGCAACCAGTGAAGAACAAACACCATTGTAAATACAACCCATATTTATGCTTATTTATTTTATCTTGTGTCCTTTAGCCATTTGTACATTGTTAGAACACTGTATATATATATAATATGACATTTGTAATGTCTTTACTGTTTTGAAACTTCTGTATGTGTAATGTTTACTGTTAATTTTTGTTGTTTTTCACTTTATATATTCACTTTGTATGTTGTCTACCTCACTTGCTTTGGCAATGTTAACACATGTTTCCCATGCCAATAAAGCCCTTGAATTGAATTGAATTGAATTGAGAGAGAGACAGAGAGACAGAGAGAGAGAGAGAGAGAGAGAGAGAGACAGAGAGAGAGAGAGAGAGAGAGAGAGAGAGAGAGAGAGAGACAGAGAGACAGAGAGACAGAGAGAGAGAGAGAGAGAGAGAGAGAGAGAGAGAGAGAGAGAGAGAGAGAGAGAGAGAGAGAGAGAGAGAGAGAGAGAGAGACAGAGAGAGAGAGAGAGAGAGAGACAGAGAGAGAGAGAGAGAGAGAGAGAGAGAGAGAGAGAGAGAGAGAGAGAGAGAGAGAGAGACAGAGAGAGAGAGAGAGAGAGAGACAGAGAGAGAGAGAGACAGAGAGAGAGAGAGAGACAGAGAGAGAGAGAGAGAGAGAGAGAGAGAGAGACAGAGAGAGAGAGAGAGAGAGAGAGAGAGAGAGAGAGAGAGAGAGAGAGAGAGAGAGAGAGAGAGAGAGAGAGACAGAGAGACAGAGAGAGAGAGAGAGAGACAGAGAGAGAGAGAGAGAGAGAGAGAGACAGAGAGAGAGAGAGAGAGAGAGAGAGAGAGAGAGAGAGAGACAGAGAGAGAAACCCTTTCCGCAGAGGGTTCTACCTGGAACCAAAAAGGTTCTACCATCAACAAAAAAGGATTTTGGAAACGATTTTTCTCAGTGTTGTTACTGGGTATTAAAAACACTGCAGCATCTCTGGCCAGATATCAGATGTGTGGTAGGCTGGTTGTTGGGTATTAAAAACACTGCAGCATCTCTGGCCAGATATCAGATGTGTGGTAGGCTGGTTGTTGGGTATTAAAAACACTGCAGCATCTCTGGCCAGATATCAGATGTGTGGTAGGCTGGTTGTTGGGTAGTAAAAACACTGCAGCATCTCTGGCCAGATATCAGATGTGTGGTAGGCTGGTTGTTGGGTAGTAAAAACACTGCAGCATCTCTGGCCAGATATCAGATGTGTGGTAGGCTGGTTGTTGGGTAGTAAAAACACTGCAGCATCTCTGGCCAGATATCAGATGTGTGGTAGGCTGGTTGTTGGGTAGTAAAAACACTGCAGCATCTCTGGCCAGATATCAGATGTGTGGTAGGCTGGTTGTTGGGTAGTAAAAACACTGCAGCATCTCTGGCCAGATATCAGATGTGTGGTAGGCTGGTTGTTGGGTAGTAAAAACACTGCAGCATCTCTGGCCAGATATCAGATGTGTGGTAGGCTGGTTGTTGGGTAGTAAAAACACTGCAGCATCTCTGGCCAGATATCAGATGTGTGGTAGGCTGGTTGTTGGGTAGTAAAAACACTGCAGCATCTCTGGCCAGATATCAGATGTGTGGTAGTCTGGTTGTTGGGTAGTAAAAACACTGCAGCATCTCTGGCCAGATATCAGATGTGTGGTAGGCTGGTTACTGGGTAGTAAAACACTGCAGCATCTCTGGCCAGATATCAGATGTGTGGTAGGCTGGTTACTGGGTATTAAAAACACTGCAGAATCTCTGGCCAGATATCAGATGTGTGGTAGGCTGGTTACTGGGTATTAAAAACACTGCAGCATCTCTGCCCAGATATCAGATGTGTGGTAGGCTGGTTGTTGGGTAGTAAAAACACTGCAGCATCTCTGCCCAGATATCAGATGTGTGGTAGGCTGGTTGCTGGGTAGTAAAAACCCTGCAGCATCTCTGGCCAGATATAAGATGTGTGGTAGGCTGGTTGCTGGGTAGTAAAAACACTGCAGCATCTCTAGCCAGATATAAGATGTGTGGTAGGCTGGTTGCTGGGTAGTAAAAACACTGCAGCATCTCTGGCCAGATATCAGATGACCATGTTGCTATAGCCAGGCACTGGGAGCGTTGGTCTCAGGCATTGGGAGAAAACTTGAGGATTCCGTCCTGAATGGCACCCTTACAGAGCGCAATTGTTTTTTATTTAATTTTTTATTTGACCTTTAATTAACTAGGCAAGTCAGTTAAGAACAAATTCTTATTTTCAATGACGGCCTAGGAACCGTGGGTTAACTGCCTGTTCAGGGGCAGAACGACAGATTTGTACCTTGTACGGGGATTTGAACTTGCAACCTTCCGGTTACT
Source organism: Oncorhynchus tshawytscha (assembly GCF_018296145.1). Lineage (NCBI taxonomy): Eukaryota > Metazoa > Chordata > Actinopteri > Salmoniformes > Salmonidae > Oncorhynchus > Oncorhynchus tshawytscha. Next base: position 188,885 of record NW_024609680.1, read on the forward strand.
AGTCCAACGCTCTAACCACTAGGCTACCCTGCCGTAATCACAGGGTTCTGGTCAAAAGTAGTGCACTAAATAGGGAATAGAGTGTTGTTTTGGTCGTAGACTTAGTTATCTGTTTATGCAAGCAGGTAGATGCAGGACAGTTGCTCATCTTTTGCATAGCAACAGTATCACGTTTTGCTGTGGTCTGATGTGATCCCATGCGATCCCTCCCTCCCTTTGAGGAAGGAGAAAGGCAGACTGGTGTCACTATAATGTCACCTCAGTGTTAAATGTCCCTCGTTAACCACTGAATCTCAGTCACTCAGTAGTCTTTCTGCCTGGCCAACACTTCTCCTAGTGTGTCCTAACTAGCCTGCAGTCACTCAGTAGTCTTTCTGCCTGGCCAACACTTCTCCTAGTGTGTCCTAACTAGCCTGCAGTCACTCAGTAGTCTTTCTGCCTGGCCAACACTTCTCCTAGTGTGTCCTATCTGCAGTCACTCTGTAGTCTTTCTGCCTGGCCACCACTTCTCCTACTGTGTCCTATCTGCAGTCACTCTGTAGTCTTTCTGCCTGGCCACCACTTCTCCTAGTGTGTCCTATCTGCAGTCACTCTGTAGTCTTCCTGCCTGGCCACCACTTCTCCTAGTGTGTCCTATCTAGCCTGCAGTCACTCAGTAGTCTTTCTGCCTGGTCACCACTTCTCCTAGTCTGTCCTATCTGCAGTCACTCTGTAGTATTCCTGCCTGGCCACCACTTCTCCTAGTGTGTCCTATCTAGCCTGCAGTCATTCAGTAGTATTCCTGCCTGGTCACCACTTCTCCTAGCGTGTCCTATCTGCAGTCACTCTGTAGTCTTCTGCCTGGCCACCACATCTCCTAGTGTGTCCTATCTGCAGTCACTCAGTAGTCTTTCTGCCTGGTCACCACTTCTCCTAGTCTGTCCTATCTGCAGTCACTCTGTAGTATTCCTGCCTGGCCACCACTTCTCCTAGTGTGTCCTATCTGCAGTCACTCTGTAGTCTTCCTGCCTGGCCACCACTTCTCCTAGTGTGTCCTATCTGCAGTCACTCTGTAGTATTCCTGCCTGGCCACCACTTCTCCTAGTGTGTCCTATCTAGCCTGCAGTCATTCAGTAGTATTCCTGCCTGGTCACCACTTCTCCTAGCGTGTCCTATCTAGCCTGCAGTCACTCAGTAGTCTTTCTGCCTGGCCACCACTTCTCCTAGTGTGTCCTATCTGCAGTCACTCTGTAGTATTCCTGCCTGGCCACCACTCTCCTAGTGTGTCCTATCTGCAGTCACTCAGTAGTCTTCCTGCCTGGCCACCACTTCTCCTAGCGAGTCCTATCTAGCCTGCAGTCACTCAGTAGTATTCCTGCCTGGCCACCACTTCTCCTAGCGAGTCCTATCTAGCCTGCAGTCATTCAGTAGTATTCCTGCCTGGCCACCACTTCTCCTAGTGTGTCCTATCTGCAGTCACTCTGTAGTCTTTCTGCCTGGCCACCACTTCTCCTAGTGTGTCCTATCTGCAGTCACTCTGTAGTCTTCCTGCCTGGCCACCACTTCTCCTAGTGTGTCCTATCTAGCCTGCAGTCACTCAGTAGTCTTTCTGCCTGGTCACCACTTCTCCTAGTCTGTCCTATCTGCAGTCACTCTGTAGTATTCCTGCCTGGCCACCACTTCTCCTAGTGTGTCCTATCTAGCCTGCAGTCATTCAGTAGTATTCCTGCCTGGTCACCACTTCTCCTAGCGTGTCCTATCTAGCCTGCAGTCACTCAGTAGTCTTTCTGCCTGGCCACCACTTCTCCTAGTGTGTCCTATCTGCAGTCACTCTGTAGTATTCCTGCCTGGCCACCACTTCTCCTAGTGTGTCCTATCTGCAGTCACTCAGTAGTCTTCCTGCCTGGCCACCACTTCTCCTAGCGAGTCCTATCTAGCCTGCAGTCACTCAGTAGTATTCCTGCCTGGCCACCACTTCTCCTAGCGAGTCCTATCTAGCCTGCAGTCATTCAGTAGTATTCCTGCCTGGCCACCACTTCTCCTAGTGTGTCCTATCTGCAGTCACTCTGTAGTCTTTCTGCCTGGCCACCACTTCTCCTAGCGTGTCCTATCTGCAGTCACTCTGTAGTCTTCCTGCCTGGCCACCACTTCTCCTAGCGAGTCCTATCTAGCCTGCAGTCACTCAGTAGTCTTTCTGCCTGGCCACCACTTCTCCTAGCGAGTCCTATCTAGCCTCCAGTCACTCAGTAGTCTTTCTGCCTGGCCACCACTTCTCCTAGTGTGTCCTATCTGCAGTCACTCAGTAGTCTTTCTGCCTGGCCACCACTTCTCCTAGCGAGTCCTATCTGCAGTCACTCAGTAGTCTTTCTGCTTGGCCACCACTTCTCCTAGCGAGTCCTATCTGCAGTCACTCAGTAGTCTTTCTGCCTGGCCACCACTTCTCCTAGCGAGTCCTATCTGCAGTCACTCAGTAGTCTTTCTGCTTGGCCACCACTTCTCCTAGCGAGTCCTATCTGCAGTCACTCAGTAGTCTTTCTGCCTGGCCACCACTTCTCCTAGCGAGTCCTATCTGCAGTCACTCAGTAGTCTTTCTGCCTGGCCACCACTTCTCCTAGCGAGTCCTATCTAGCCTGCAGTCACTCAGTAGTCTTTCTGCCTGGCCACCACTTCTCCTAGTGTGTCCTATCTGCAGTCACTCAGTAGTCTTTCTGCTTGGCCACCACTTCTCCTAGTGTGTCCTATCTGCAGTCACTCAGTAGTCTTTCTGCCTGGCCACCACTTCTCCTAGCGTGTCCTATCTAGCCTGCAGTCATTCAGTAGTATTCCTGCCTGGCCACCACTTCTCCTAGCGAGTCCTATCTGCAGTCACTCAGTAGTCTTTCTGCCTGGCCACCACTTCTCCTAGCGAGTCCTATCTAGCCTGCTGATATTTGCTGTATAGCCTAATGTGTCTCTTCTACACAAATAAATATAATTAACAACACATATAATTTCAGTAGTGCCTGACTCACATGCTATAATTCTTAGATAGCAGTGACCCAGATATCAGTGAAGGAGATCTCAACTGTAAACAGCATTAGATCTGGCTGTTGTGTTTTATTGGTCATAAACACACAGACACACACAGGAAAGAGAATAGTGTAGTTGTAGAACTGAGGAGAGAGAGAGAGAGAGAGAGAGAGAGCGACAGAGAGAATGAGCGAGTGGATGTTGAAGGAGAGGAGAGTGCCGGGTCTCTCTGTGCGGCCTGCTGCAATGCACAGACACACACAGGAAAGAGAATAGTGTAGTTGTAGTAGTAGAACAGAGAGAGAGAGAGACAGAGAGAATGAGTGAGTGGATGTTGAAGGAGAGGAGAGTGCCGGGTCTCTCTGTGCGGCCTGCTGCAATGCACAGATAATCACAGACCCTTTTACGTCACAGACATTAATAACAACAGATAGCCATGTCTTCCATAAATCAGCTGCCTGACAAACAGCACCCTACTCCCTATTTTGTGCTACTTTTCACCAGGGTCCATAGGGCTCTGGTCAAAAGTAGTGTACTGTGTGTGGGAATATGGTGGCAATTGGGACACTAGACATCAACTGCCTGATTGACTCTGGCTGGGAGGGACCACACGGTAACCACCTGACAACCGGAGCTCAGAGCCATACTGCTATGTTTAACCAGGGGTCAGGAGAGCTTGAGACTGGCTCTGTAGAAACAGAGGAGTACCTGAGTTAGTAGTAGTAGTAGTAGTAGTAGTAGTAGTAGTAGTACCAGTAGTAGTACCAGTAGTAGTAGTAGTACCAGTAGTAGTAGTAGTAGTAGTAGTAGTAGTAGTAGTAGTAGTAGTAGTAGTACCAGTAGTAGTACCAGTAGTAGTAGTAGTACCAGTAGTAGTAGTACCTGTAGTAGTAGTAGTAGTAAGTAGTAGTAGTAGTACCTGTAGTAGTAGTACCAGTAGTAGTAGTAGTACCAGTAGTAGTAGTACCAGTAGTAGTAGTAGTAGTAGTAGTAGTAGTAGTAGTAGTAGTAGTACCTGTAGTAGTAGTACCTGTAGTAGTAGTAGTAGTAGTAGTACCTGTAGTAGTAGTAGTAGTAGTACCAGTGTAGTAGTAGTACCAGTAGTAGTATTACCAGTAGTTGTAGTAGTAGTAGTACCTGTAGTAGTACCTGTAGTAGTAGTACCTGTAGTAGTACTAGTAGTACCTGTAGTAGTACTAGTAGTACCTGTAGTAGTAGTAGTACCAGTAGTAGTAGTAATAGTAGTAGTAGTAGTAGTATTCCCTGGTCAGACCAGACAGTAAATCTGGATGTTACCGTTTATTAATACGGTTTTATAGTATTAGTAGTAGTAGTAGTACTTGTAGTAGTACCTGTAGTAGTAGTAGTAGTACCAGTAGTAGTAGTAGTAGTAGTAGTAGTACCTGTAGTAGTAGTAGTATTCCTGGTCAGACCAGACAGTAAATCTGGATGTTACCGTTTATTAATACGGTTTTATAGTTTAGTAGTAGTAGTAGTACCTGTAGTAGTAGTAGTAGTACCTGTAGTAGTACCTGTAGTAGTAGTAGTAGTACCAGTAGTAGTAGTAGTAGTAGTAGTAGTAGTACCTGTAGTAGTAGTAGTAGTACCTGTAGTAGTAGTACCTGTAGTAGTAGTAGTAGTAGTAGTACCTGTAGTAGTAGTACCTGTAGTAGTAGTAGTAGTAGTAGTAGTAGTAGTAGTACCTGTAGTAGTAGTAGTAGTAGTAGTAGTACCTGTAGTAGTAGTAGTAGTAGTAGTAGTAGTAGTAGTACCTGTAGTAGTAGTAGTAGTATTCCCTGGTCAGACCAGACAGTAAATCTGGATGTTACAGTTTATTAATAAGGTGTTATAGTATTAGTAGTAGTAGTATTAGTAGTAGTAGTAGTAGTACCTGTAGTAGTAGTAGTATTCCCTGGTCAGACCAGGCAGTAAATCTGGATGTTACCGTTTATTAATACGGTTTTATAGTAGTAGTACCTGTAGTAGTAGTACCTGTAGTAGTATTAATATATTAGTAGTAGTAGTAGTAGTAGTAGTAGTAGTAGTAGTAGTATTCCCTGGTCAGACCAGGCAGTAAATCTGGATGTTACCGTTTATTAATACGGTTTTATAGTAGTAGTACCTGTAGTAGTAGTACCTGTAGTAGTATTAATATATTAGTAGTAGTAGTAGTAGTAGTAGTAGTAGTAGTAGTATTCCCTGGTCAGACCAGACAGTAAATCTGGATGTTACTGTTTATTAATATGGTTTTATAGTAGTAGTAGTAGTAGTAGTAGTAGTAGTAGTAGTAGTAGTAGTAGTAGTACCAGTAGTAGTAGTAGTACTAGTAGTCATAGTAGTCATAGTAATACCAGTAGTAGTAGTAGTAGTAGTAGTAGTAACAGTAGTAGTAGTAGTAGTAGTAGTAGTAGTAGTAACAGTAGTAGTAACAGTAACAGTAGTAGTAGTAGTAACAGTAGTAGTAGTAGTAGTAGTAGTAGTAGTAGTAGTAGTAGTAGTATAACAGTAGTAGTAACAGTAGTAGTAGTAATATATTATCTGTCCTCTGTGGTATTCTAATAGAGTAGTAAACCATAGAGAAGTGTGTAACAGTAGTAGTAGTAGTAACAGTAGTAGTAGTAGTAGTAACAGTAGTAGTAGTAGTAACAGTAGTAGTAGTAGTAACAGTAGTAGTAGTAGTAGTAGTAGTAGTAAAGTAGTAGTCTGTGGTATTCTAATAGAGTAGTAAACCAGTAGAAGTAGTAGTAACAGTAGTAGTAGTAGTAGTAGTAGTAGTAGTAGTAGTAACAGTAACAGTAGTAGTAGTAGTAGTAGTAGTAGTAGTAGTAACAGTAGTAGTAACAGTAGTAGTAGTAGTAGTAACAGTAGTAGTAACAGTAGTAGTAACAGTAGTAGTAATATATTATCTGTCCTCTGTGGTATTCTAATAGAGTAGTAAACCATAGAGAAGTGTGTAACAGTAGTAGTACCATTAGTAGTAGTAGTAGTAGTAATATATTATCTGTCCTCTGTGGTATTCTAATAGAGTAGTAAACCATAGAGAAGTGTGTAACAGCATAAAGCAGCCATATCTGTTAGTGTGTCTGAATACTGATCACACGGAGACTAAGTACCAGTACTAGAAGGCTCTGTGCTCCAGTATCATCTGATAGACCACAGAGAAGTGTAGTGTCAACAGCTACATCTGTGTTAGTGTGTCTGCCACTGTAGTGGTGGTGCTGAATACTGATCACGCAGACTAAACAGGTCTGCAGCATCCATCAGACCAGGAGACAGACAGGCAGCCTCTCTCTGTCACATGACGTCAGGAGACAGACAGGCAGCCTCTCTCTGTCACATGACGTCAGGAGACAGACAGGCAGCCTCTCTCTGTCACATGACGTCAGGAGACAGACAGGCAGCCTCTCTCTGTCACATGACGTCAGGAGATATATTACGGGCAGTCTCTCTGTCACATGACGTCAGGAGACAGACAGGCAGCCTCTCTCTGTCACATGACGTCAGGAGACAGACAGGCAGCCTCTCTCTGTCACATGACGTCAGGAGACAGACAGGCAGCCTCCTCTGTCACATGACGTAGACATAGAGACGGGCAGCCTCTCTCTGTCACATGACGTCAGGAGACAGACAGGCAGCCTCTCTCTGTCACATTACTGTCAGGAGACAGACGGGCAGCCTCTCTCTGTCACATGACGTCAGTAAGACAGACGGGCAGCCTCTCCCTGTCACATGACGTCAGGAGACAGACAGGCAGCCTCTCTCTGTCACATGACGTCAGGAGACAGACAGGCAGCCTCTCTCTGTCACATGACGTCAGGAGACAGACAGGCAGCCTCTCTCTGTCACATGACATCAGAGACAGACAGGCAGCCTCTCTCTGTCACATGACGACAGGAGACAGACAGGCAATATATCTCTCTGTCACATGACATCAGGAGACAGACAGGCAGCCTCTCTCTGTCACATGACATCAGGAGACAGACAGGCAGCCATCTGTCACATGACGTCAGGAGACAGACAGGCAGCCTCTGTGGTCTCTGTCACATGACATCAGGAGACAGACAGGCAGCCTCTCTCTGTCACATGACATCAGGAGACAGACATATATTATCTGTCCTCTATCTGTCACATGACGTCAGGAGACAGACAGGCAGCCTCTCTCTGTCACATGACGTCAGGAGACAGACGGGCAGCCTCTCTCTGTCACATGACATCAGGAGACAGACAGGCAGCCTCTCTCTGTCACATGACATCAGGAGACAGACGGGCAGCCTCTCTCTGTCACATGACGTCAGGAGACAGACAGGCAGCCTCTGTCTGTCACATGACATCAGGAGACAACCGGGCAGCCTCTCTCTGTCACATGACATCAGGAGTAGACGGGCAGCCTAGTCTCGGTCACATGACATCAGGAGACAGACAGGCAGTCTCTCTGTCACATGACATCAGGAGACTACGGGCAGCCTCTCTCTGTCACAACCATCAGGAGACAGACAGGCAGCCTAGTCTCTGTCACATGACGTCAGGAGACAGACAGGCAGCCTCTCTCTGTCACATGACGTCAGGAGACAGACGGGCAGCCTCTATCTGTCACATGACGTCTAGACAGAGTAGGCAGCCTCTCTCTGTCACATGTACGTCAGGGGACAGACGGGCAGCCTCTCTCTGTCACATGAATACAGGAGACAGACGGGCAGCCTCTCCCTGTCACATGACGTCAGGAGACAGACAGGCAGCCTCTCTCTGTCACATGACGTCAGGAGACAGACAGGCATCTCTCTGTCACATGACGTCAGGAGACAGACAGGCAGCCTCTCTCTGTCACATGACATCAGGAGACAGACAGGCAGCCTCTCTCTGTCACATGACGTCAGGAGACAGACGGGCAGCCTCTCTCTGTCACATGACGTCAGGAGACAGACAGGCAGCCTCTCTCTGTCACATGACGTCAGGAGACAGACAGGCAGCCTCTCTCTGTCACATGACGTCAGGAGACAGACAGGCAGCCTCTCTCTGTCACATGACGTCAGGAGACAGACAGGCAGCCTCTCTCTGTCACATGACGTCAGGAGACAGACAGGCAGCCTCTCTCTGTCACATGACGTCAGGAGACAGACAGGCAGCCTCTCTCTGTCACATGACGTCAGGAGACAGACAGGCAGCCTCTCTCTGTCACATGACATCAGGAGACAGACGGGCAGCCTCTCTCTGTCACATGACGTCAGGAGACAGACGGGCAGCCTCTCTCTGTCACATGACGTCAGGAGACAGACAGGCAGCCTCTCTCTGTCACATGACATCAGGAGACAGACAGGCAGCCTCTCTCTGTCACATGACATCAGGAGACAGACTTCACTGTCAAGCCTGCTACTCTTATTCATTCTTAAGTCATGTTACGGGGCTGGAAATGAGTCCGACTGCACCCAGCTACAAGGCTGACAGCAACACCTTAAATGACTATCACACAAAACAGCAGTTTGATATGATGATGATGGCGAAGCATTAATATGAATGGGGGACAATCCTCATTGGCTGCCTTGCCTTCACTGCAACACACACACACAGAGAGATAAACGACCGTATGAATTCTGCCCGGATACAGATGATGCCATCATTTGAGACGAGCGGGTGAGCGGGTGGATAATATGTAGGTCAGAGAGAGGATTTCTTTCCTCCAGACTGATGTCATTTCACCCATTGACTTGACTGGCAGATGTACTACCCCATGACCGTACTGTCAACCGTGTGGAAGACAGTCCAGTTATCACATCGACCAATCCAGGGGTTGGAAATACGGACATTTCAACCCCCCCCCCCCTCCCTGATAACAGATAACCCTAACCCCTCCCCCCCTGTACATTCTGGGGATTTTTTCATACAATCAGCTCATCATTCTTCCTCAGTTCATTCAAAGCTGTCCAGACGGGCTAGAAGTGACAGTTTGACAGTTTGAATCACATTGACTCTGGACTTTAGGCAAAACATGTAGAGCCTGTTGAGAATGAACCTTTATTAGACCTTGAACTGTTAGAGTTCCCAGAGTGGCGCAGCGGTCTAAGACACTGCATCTCAGTGCAAGAGGCATCACTACAGTCCCTGGTTCAAATCCAGGCTGTATCACAGTCCTTACTGACGCATGAGCAGATATCACCTGAGATAACAACTACGGGCCATTCCATCCATGTCAGGGTAGTAGAACCAGAACCAGGTACAGTCCTTACTGACGCATGAGCAGATATCACCTGAGATAACAACTACGGGCCATTCCATCCATGTCAGGGTAGTAGAACCAGAACCAGGTACAGTCCTGACTGACGCATGAGCAGATAACAACAACTACTGTCTGCCTCCTGCCTGCATGGAGTTAGATACATACTGCTGGAGATATGAATGATTGGCAGACAAGAGGAGAAGAGAGAGAGAGAGAGAGAGAGAGAGAGGTCTGTGTTAGTGGATCAGTAGCCCTGTCCCCAAGGTGGTCAACCAGCCCAGATAACAGACCTCATCTGTCTGTGTTAGTAGATCAGGAGCCCTGTCCCCAAGGTGGTCAACCAGCCCAGATAACAGACCTCATCTGTCTGTGTTAGTAGATCAGGAGCCCTGTCCCCTAGGTGGTCAACCAGCCCAGATAACAGGCCTCATCTGTCTGTGTTAGTGGATCAGGAGCCCTGTCCCCAAGGTGGTCAACCAGCCCAGATAACAGGCCTCATCTGTCTGTGTTAGTGGATCATCTGTCTGTGTTAGTAGATCCAGGAGCCCTGTCCCCAAGGTGGTCAACCAGCCCAGATAACAGACCTCATCTGTCTGTGTTAGTGGATCAGGAGCCCTGTCCCCAAGGTGGTCAACCAGCCCAGATAACAGGCCTCATCTGTCTGTGTTAGTGGATCAGGATCCCTGTCCCCAAGGTGGTCAACCAGCCCAGGTAACAGGCCTCATCTGTCTGTCTTAGTGGATCAGGTATTAAATCCCTGTCCCCAAGGTGGTCAACCAGCCCAGATAACAAAGGCCTCATCTGTCTGTGAAGAGGATAAAACTCAGGAAATGGCCCTGTCCCCATAGGAATGCTTTATGTTCAACCAGCCCAGAAAATAACAGGCCTCATCTGTCTAAAACCAGATATGTATTAGAAAAGATAATGGTTATATATTTAAAAATATAAAAAGAATCTTTGAGCCCTAGACAGTCCCAAAAACAATGAATTTAGCAGTATTGATTTTGTTATTATGTTTGAGCAACCAGCCCAGATAACAACCTTTTCTCTCAACTCCATCTGTCTGTGTTAGTGGACCACTGGAGGTTCCCTGTCCCCAAGGTGGTCTCTAAAATGTTCTCTACAGGGCCAGGACGAGGACCTCTAGAATGTTCTCTACAGCGCCAGGACGAGGACCACTGGAAGGTTCTCTACAGCCCCAGGACGAGGGCCTCTAGAATGTTCTCTACAGCGCCAGGACGAGGGCCTCTAGAATGTTCTCTACAGCGCCAGGACGAGGGCCTCCAGAAGGTTCTCTACAGCGCCAGGACGAGGGTCTATAGAATGTTCTCTACAGCGCCAGGACGAGGGCCTCTAGAATGTTCTCTACAGCGCCAGGACGAGGGCCTCTAGAATGTTCTCTACAAACTAGCCACACCGACCGTGCCCATCGCCACGCCAACCACCTCAGCCCCTGTTTCATCCAGAGAAAAGCCAGACGTTACAGTAATCTAATCAACCGTGCCTTTCAGACAACTCTTGATCAATAATCTATTCTCAGTCAGAGCAGACAGGAGACAGTGCTGTAAAATGTTCTGTTCAGAGACTGTCTGATACTAACCGAATGCTTGTTCTTATCTAAAAAGACACCAAAGGAAAATATAATAAAGACATTGTTCCAAGTAGGAGAATGGCCGGAAAAATAGATTTAGCCATTTATACCAGTATTGATACCTGGACTGTTTGGGGTTTGTACTTTACATGACGGTATTTCAATGTTTGGATTGTTTAATGTAATATAAATGCAATAACGGAGTGATTAAACTGAACAAATTATGGCAATCATCCATTCTTACTGACAATCATCCGTTCTTACTGACAATCATCCGTTCTTACTGACAATCATCTGTTCTTACTGACAATCATCTGTTCTTACTGACAATCATCCGTTCTTACTGACAATCATCCGTTCTTACTGACAATCATCCGTTCTTACTGACAATCATCCATTCTTACTGACAATCATCCGTTCTTACTGACAATCATCCGTTCTTACTGACAATCATCCGTTCTTACTGACAATCATCCGTTCTTAATGACAATCATCTGTTCTTACTGACAATCATCCGTTCTTACTGACAATCATCCGTTCTTACTGACAATCATCCGTTCTTACTGACAATCATCCGTTCTTACTGACAATCATCTGTTCTTACTGACAATCATCCGTTCTTACTGACAATCATCTGTTCTTACTGACAATCATCCGTTCTTACTGACAATCATCCGTTCTTACTGACAATCATCCGTTCTTACTGACAATCATCCGTTCTTACTACCAGTCTGGGCTGCAGGTAGCCTAGTGGTTAAGAGTGTTGGGCCAATTACTGAAAGGTCACTGGTTCAAATCCCTGAACTGACTAGGTGAAAAATCTGCCGATGTGCCCTTGAGCAAGGCACTTAACCCTAATTGTTCCTTTACGTGGCTCTGGATAAGAGCGTCTGCTAAATGACTAAACTGTGGTGAGAAAATGATAACAGTTAGAAACTGCTATTTTGCTAGCAGGAGCTTCGGGTGGCACATGTACGTTTTTTTGCCATGAATCTTGCCTGTGAGGCTGTGCTGGTACCTAAAGCACTGTAGATTAATCGGCACAGTGCCCCCTTGTGGAGAAGGTAAGAACTGCCATTGAATCTATTGAAAATTCCTGGTTATAGAGGAGAATAATTATTCTGATAAAAATAAAAAATAACGTTTTTTGTTTTTTCTCACAAAATAGAGACATTTAAAGACAAAACAAAATGTGGTGACAGTGTGGAAATGACAACAGAAGAGTGAAGGAAATGCAGAAATGTATGAAAATGGGGTTGAAGTTTGATTGGACAGTAGAAAACAAATCAGACGAGAGAATGACCGATTAAAACCAGTTAGAATGTTTCTGGTACCACCCTGGGAACAGGCACAACTCAAGAAGCACATCTATAACTGTTAATTATTCAAAAAAAGTACCACCAAATATATATATATTTTTCCTTTATTTAACAAATTTTTATTTTCAATGACGGCCTAGGAACAGTGGGTTAACTGCCTGTTCAGGGGCAGAACGACAGATTTGTACCTTGTCAGCTCGGGGATTTGAACTTGCAACCTTTCAGTTCCTAGTCCAACGCTCTAACCACTAGACTACGCTGCTGCCCCTGAATGCCCCAGCTCCAGCTCCAAGTGGATTGTGTCCCAAATACACCATGCCTGGATTACAGCAGGAACAACATGGAACAGCCTATAGCCTCATTCTGTGTCAGGACAGGTTAGTTCCCAGTTTAACAGACATTTGGGGACAACCTGTCTGTTTAGTAGAAAACATTGTTGACAATGTAGGGGTGGAAGGAGAAAGCACCTCTGGCCAATAAAAACACTGGGAGGAGAAGGGGGCGAAATCTGTGTTGTAAAATCAATCCCTTAGCCAACATGTCCCAGTCCCAAATGGCACCCTATACCCTTTATAGTGCACTACTTTTGGTCAAAGTTAGTGCACTACATAGGGAATAGGGTGCCATTTTGGGTCCATGTAAACACGTCTCCAGGAGACCTGTCTGATTTGTCTTAGCCAACACCAAGTCCAGCTCCCATCCCACGCAACCAAACACGTCTACACTTGTCAATCCTCAGTCTCTGACATTATCTTGACAGGCCTTCCCACTAACAGACCTCCCTGTTCTGTACAACAACACACTGCACACTAACAGACCTCCCTGTTCTGTACAACAGCACACTGCACACTAACAGACCTCCCTGTTCTGTACAACAACACACTGCACACTAACAGACCTCCCTGTTCTGTACAACAGCACACTGCACACTAACAGACCTCCCTGTTCTGTACAACAACACACTGCGGAACCAGGTTGTGTGTGTGTCCTAAATGTGCTCGTTTCCCCCTCCTCATCGTCCTGGGAACAGGATTAGAAGCTGTTATCACACTTTACTACCATCATTACAGACAGAGATGTATCAGTATTGACAGGCCTGTCACTGATCTGTTAGAGACAGAGATGTACCAGTATTGACAGGCCTGTCACTGGTCTGTTAGAGACCGAGATGTACCAGTATTGACAGGCCTGTCACTGGTCTGGTAGAGACAGATATGTACCAGTATTGACAGGCCTGTCACTGGTCTGGTAGAGACAGTGATGTACCAGTATTGACAGGCCTGTCACTGGTCTGGTAGAGACAGATATGTACCAGTATTGACAGGCCTGTCACTGGTCTGGTAGAGACAGATATGTACCAGTATTGACAGGCCTGTCACTGGTCTGGTAGAGACAGATATGTACCAGTATTGACAGGCCTGTCACTGGTCTGGTAGAGACAGTGATGTACCAGTATTGACAGGCCTGTCACTGGTCTGTTACTGTTAGAGACAGAGATGTACCAGTATTGACAGGCCTGTCACTGGTCTGTTAGAGACAGAGATGTAGCAGTATTGACAGGCCTGTCACTGGTCTGTTAGAGACAGTGATGCACCAGTATTGACAGGCCTGTCACTGGTCTGTTAGAGACCGAGATGTACCAGTATTGACAGGCCTGTCACTGGTCTGGTAGAGACAGATATGTACCAGTATTGACAGGCCTGTCACTGGTCTGGTACTCTTAGAGACAGAGATGTACCAATACTGACAGGCCTGTCACTGGTCTGTTAGAGACAGAGATGTACCAGTACTGACAGGCCTGTCACTGGTCTGGTAGAGACAGAGATGTACCAGTATTGACAGGCCTGTCACTGGTCTGTTAGAGACAGTGATGCACCAGTATTGACAGGCCTGTCACTGGTCTGTTAGAGACCGAGATGTACCAGTATTGACAGGCCTGTCACTGGTCTGGTAGAGACAGATATGTACCAGTATTGACAGGCCTGTCACTGGTCTGGTACTCTTAGAGACAGAGATGTACCAATACTGACAGGCCTGTCACTGGTCTGGTAGAGACAGAGATGTACCAGTATTGACAGGCCTGTCACTGGTCTGTTAGAGACAGAGATGTACCAGTATTGACAGGCCTGTCACTGGTCTGGTAGAGACAGAGATGTACCAGTATTGACAGGCCTGTCACTGGTCTGTTAGAGACAGAGATGTACCAGTATTGACAGGCCTGTCACTGGTCTGGTAGAGACAGATATGTCCCAGTATTGACAGGCCTGTCACTGGTCTGTTACTGTTAGAGACAGAGATGTATCAGTATTGACAGGCCTGTCACTGGTCTGTTAGAGACAGAGATGTACCAGTATTGACAGGCCTGTCACTGGTCTGTTAGAGACCGAGATGTACCAGTATTGACAGGCCTGTCACTGGTCTGGTAGAGACAGATATGTACCAGTATTGACAGGCCTGTCACTGGTCTGGTAGAGACAGTGATGTACCAGTATTGACAGGCCTGTCACTGGTCTGTTACTGTTAGAGACAGAGATGTACCAGTATTGACAGGCCTGTCACTGGTCTGTTAGAGACAGAGATGTAGCAGTATTGACAGGCCTGTCACTGGTCTGTTAGAGACAGTGATGCACCAGTATTGACAGGCCTGTCACTGGTCTGTTAGAAACAGAGTACCAGTTGACAGGCCTGTCACTGGTCTGGTAGAGACAGAGATGTACCAATACTGACAGGCCTGTCACTGGTCTGTTACTGTTAGAGACAGAGATGTATCAGTATTGACAGGCCTGTCACTGGTCTGTTAGAGACAGAGATGTACCAGTATTGACAGGCCTGTCACTGGTCTGGTAGAGACAGATATGTACCAGTATTGACAGGCCTGTCACTGGTCTGTTACTGTTAGAGACAGAGATGTACCAGTATTGACAGGCCTGTCACTGGTCTGTTAGAGACAGTGATGTACCAGTATTGACAGGCCGGTCACTGGTCTGTTACTGTTAGAGACAAGAGTGGAGTCAGTGTTGTGGTAATGCCAGGATGTTGAATCTTCCTCAGTCACAACAGCTGATTGTGTCAGAGGAGGCATTACCTCCTCACAGCTAACCATTCATGACAGCTAACAGAGACTAGAGTCAGTGAGACCACAGAAGACCACACTAAGTCTGACTGACAGGCTGAAACAAGCCTGAACTTCTCAATAAACCGTGGAAGAAAAGTTTCCGGCTAAACTGGATATGCAGGATCACTAAAGTTAATATTGAACTGTAACACCCTGAAGGCCCCAGACAGACAGGCAGACAGATGAGGCCTCCTTGTGACTGCAGGGGGGGAGAAATGTGTTTCCAAGCAACCACCTCACTCAAAGACCTGACACTCCTCTCCTCTCCCTCTCTCCTCTGTGTGTCTCTCTCCCACTCCTCTCTCCCACTCCTCTCTCTCTCCTCTGTCTGTGTGTCTCTCTCCACTCCTCTCTCTCTCTCTCTCCTCTGTCTGTGTGTCTCTCTCTCTCCTCTGTCTGTCTCTCTCTCCTCTCTCTTTTATCCATTTTCCGTACCCTGTCCTTGAGAGTGTAACCTGCACAGAGAGTTCTGTAGATTAGAGACAACAGCCAGTCGTGGTTGTGTGGCTAGCCTGCTGTGCAAACACTCGGTGTTGCCAGAACTGAGACCAGCTAAAGCACACAAGGCGAGGCCACCTTGAGAGAAAAGACTGAACCTATTACATAACACCTGTTAGAAGGTCAAAGTCAAAAGAAAAACACCTGTAAAGTAACAGGCCTAATGGGAAAAATAGCTGGCAATGTTTACAATGTCTATGAACTACAAACAGCCTTACTATGAACTACAAACAGCCTTACTATGAACTACAAACAGCCTTATTATGAACTACGAACAGCCTTTCTATGAACTATAAACAGCCTTACTATGAACTATAAACAACCTTACTATGAACTATAAACAGCCTTACTATGAACTATGAACAGCCTTACTATGAACTATGAACAGCCTTACTATGAACTATAAACAGCCTTACTATGAACTATAAACAGCCTTACTATGAACTATGAACAGCCTTACTATGAACAGCCTTACTATGAACTACAAACAGCCTTACTATGAACTATAAACAGCCTTACTATAAACAGCCTTACTATAAACAGCCTTACTATAAACAGCCTTACTATAAACAGCCTTACTATAAACAGCCTTACTATGAACTATAAACAGCCTTACTATGAAACTATAAACAGCCTTACTATGAAACTATAAACAGCCTTACTATGAACTATAAACAGCCTTACTATGAACTATAAACAGCCTTACTATGAACTATAAACTATAAACAGCCTTACTATGAACTATAAACAGCCTTACTATGAACTATAAACAGCCTTACTATGAACTATAAACAGCCTTACTATGAACTATAAACAGCCTTACTATGAACTATAAACAGCCTTACTATGAACTATAAACAGCCTTACTATGAACTATAAACAGCCTTACTATGAACTATAAACAGCCTTACTATGAACTATAAACAGCCTTACTATGAACTAACAGCCTTGAACTATAAACAACTATAAAAACAGCCTTACTATGAACTATAAACAGCTTACTTGAACTATGAACTATAAACAGCCTTACTATGAACTATAAACAGCCTTACTATGAACTATAAACAGCCTTACTATGAACTATAAACAGCCTTACTATGAACTATAAACAGCCTTACTATGAACTATAAACAGCCTTACTATGAACTATAAACAGCCTTACTATGAACTATAAACAGCCTTACTATGAACTATAAACAGCCCTGAACTATAAACAGCCTTATGAACTATAAACAGCCTTACTATGAACTATAAACAGCCTTACTATGAACTATAAACAGCCTTACTATGAACTATAAACAGCCTTACTATGAACTATAAACAGCCTTACTATGAACTATAAACAGCCTTACTAAACAGCCTTACTATGAACTATAAACAGCCTTACTATGAACTATAAACAGCCTTACTATGAACTATAAACAGCCTTACTATGAACTATAAACAGCCTTACTATGAACTATAAACAGCCTTACTATAAAAGCCTTATATGAACTATAAACAGCCTTACTATGAACTATAAACAGCCTTACTATGAACTATAAACAGCCTTACTATGAACTATAAACAGCCTTACTATGAACTATAAACAGCCTTACTATGAACTATAAACAGCCTTACTATGAACTATAAACAGCCTTACTATGAACTATAAACAACTGAATAAACAGCCTTACTATGAACTATAAACAGCCTTACTATGAACTATAAACAGCCTTACTATGAACTATAAACAGCCTTACTATGAACTATAAACAGCCTTACTATGAACTATAAACAGCCTTACTATGAACTATAAACAGCCTTACTATGAACTATAAACAGCCTTACTATGAACTATAAACAGCCTTACTATGAACTATAAACAGCCTTACTATGAACTATAAACAGCCTTACTATGAACTATAAACAGCCTTACTATGAACTATAAACAGCCTTACTATGAACTATAAACAGCCTTACTATGAACTATAAACAGCCTTACTATGAACTATAAACAGCCTTACTATGAACTATAAACAGCCTTACTATGAACTATAAACAGCCTTACTATGAACTATAAACAGCCTTACTATGAACTATAAACAGCCTTACTATGAACTATAAACAGCCTTACTATGAACTATAAACAGCCTTACTATGAACTTACTATGAACTATAAACAGCCTTACTATGAACTATAAACAGCCTTACTATGAACTATAAACAGCCTTACTATGAACTATGAACAGCCTTACTATGAACAGCCTTACTATGAACTACAAACAGCCTTACTATGAACTATAAACAGCCTTACTATGAACAATGAACAGCCTTACTATGAACTATAAACAGCCATACTATGAACTATAAACAGCCTTACTATGAACTATAAACAGCCTTACTATGAACTATAAACAGCCTTACTATGAACTATAAACAGCCTTACTATGAACTATAAACAGCCTTACTATGAACTATAAACAGCCTTACTATGAACTATAAATAGCCTTACAGTACGTCAGAACACAAGCTACAGTACGTCAGAACACAAGCTACAGTACGTCAGAACACAAGCTACAGTACGTCAGAACACAAGCTACAGAACGTCAGAACACAAGCTACAGTACGTCAGAACACAAGCTACAGTACGTCAGAACACAACAGCAGAACACTTACAGTATCAGAACACAAACAGCCTTACTCAGAACACAACTACAGTAAACAGAACACAAGCTACAGTAACAGAACACAAGCTACAGTACGAACAGAACACAAGCTACAGTACGACAGAACACAAGCTACAGTACGACAGAACACAAGCTACAGTACGACAGAACACAAGCTACAGTACGACAGAACACAAGCTACAGTCAGAACACAAGCTACAGTAGTCAGAACACAAGCTACAGTACGACAGAACACAAGCTACAGTACGACAGAACACAAGCTACAGTACGTCAGAACACAAGCTACAGTACGTCAAAACACAAGCTACAGTACGACAGAACACAAGCTACAGTACGACAGAACACAAGCTACAGTACGACAGAACACAAGCTACAGTACGACAGAACACAAGCTACAGTACGACAGAACACAAGCTACAGTACGACAGAACACAAGCTACAGTACGTCAGAACACAAGCTACAGTACAGTCAGAACACAAGCTACAGTACGTCAGAACACAAGCTACAGTACGTCAGAACACAAGCTACAGTACGACAGAACACAAGCTACAGTACAAGCGACAGAACACAAGCTACAGTACGACAGAACACAGAACACAAGCTACAGTACGACAGAACACAAGCTACAGTACGACAGCTACAGTACGACAGAACACAAGCTACAGTACGACAGAACACAAGCTACAGTACGACAGAACACAAGCTACAGTACGACAGAACACAAGCTACAGTACGACAGAACACAAGCTACAGTACGTCAGAACACAAGCTACAGTACGTCAGAACACAAGCTACAGTACGACAGAACACAAGCTACAGTACGACAGAACACAAGCTACAGTACGACAGAACACAAGCTACAGTACGACAGAACACAAGCTACAGTACGACAGAACACAAGCTACAGTACGACAGAACACAAGCTACAGTACGACAGAACACAAGCTACAGTACGACAGAACACAAGCTACAGTACGACAGAACACAAGCTACAGTACGTCAGAACACAAGCTACAGTACGACAGAACACAAGCTACAGTACGACATAACACAAGCTACAGTACGACAGAACACAAGCTACAGTACGACAGAACACAAGCTACAGTACGACAGAACACAAGCTACAGTACGACAGAACACAAGCTACAGTACGACAGAACACAAGCTACAGTACGACAGAACACAAGCTACAGTATGTCACGTGACACACATTTGAAATCATTTAAAAATACATTTTAAATAAATAAGAGTGCTTTGAATTGTGATGTCATTGTTATCCATGCGACATGAATGGCTCGCGGTGCAGCCACAAGAGTCCATCTAGGTTTAATGTTTGAACCAAAACAAGTTTGAAAGAAAACCAAATAGGACTGTCCTTGTGATCACGACACTGTATCATTTGGGAGGCTTTCTAGAGGTGCAAATGAAAGGGTTTTAAAGAACTAGTTGAAGAAATACAGACAGATGTTGACATATATTCCTGGGTATTTCTATGCTAATATATTATCAGGCAGAAAACTGAATGTTCTGCTGCTTCACCACTAAATCTACCAAGTGGTGTAAGTTACTAGTTAATACATCCTGAACAAACACAGAGAGAGAGAGAGAGAGAGAGAGAGAGAGAGAGAGAGAGAGAGAGAAGAGAGAGAGAGAGAGAGAGAGAGAGAGAGAGAGAGAGAGAGAGAGAGACAGAAACAGAAGGAGAAGACAGAGAGAGAGAGAGAGAGAGAGAGAGAGAGAGAGAGAGACAGACAGAGAGACAGAGAGAGAGAGAGAGAGAGAGAGAGAGAGAGAGAGAGAGAGAGAGACAGAGAGAGAGAGAGAGAGAGACAGAGAGAGAGAGAGAGAGAGAGAGACAGAGAGAGAGAGAGAGAGAGAGAGAGAGAGAGAGAGAGAGAGAGAGAGAGAGAGAAAGAGAGAGAGAAACAAACAGAATACAGACAGAGAGAAAAAGAGAGAGAGATAGAAAGAGAGAGATTGGTGCTTGCCTTATCGTAAATCGGCCTGCTTCTCCTTTGTGTATGTTCGGCCTATTAAACTGTTAATTGCTGGTCCCACTGGCCTGGGGTTTCCCATAGTGAACAGATGAACAGAAGCATTGAGAGAACCAGGCCAGGACAGGGCACGGCAGGGCAGGGCAGGCCAAGGGTAGGGCAGGGACAGGACAGGGCACGGCAGGGCAGGTCAGGCCAAGGGTAGGGCAGGGCAGAATAGGGCAGGACAGGGCAGGACAGGACAGGGCAGGGCAGGACAGGGCAGGGCAGGACAGGGCAGAACAGGGCAGGACAGAACAGGGCAGGTGTAGAGTACGGTGGTGAGGACAGAGCCTCCCCTATCCACGTGAATGTGTGGAGCCTGGACCAGTACAATGACCTACTAGACCAGTTCTGATTTCCAATGGTCCTCACCCTGACCTCGACCCTGTGTGCCCTGGCCTCTACCCTGTGTGCCCTGGCCTCTACCCTGTGTGCCCTGGCCTCTACCCTGTGTGCCCTGGGTGTCCTGGCCTCTACCTGCTAGTGCTTCTTTCTGTTGCAGACCCTCTGTCTCTGACCATCTTGTCAAGACAGAGAGTAGATCATCTTGTCAAGACAGAGAGTAGATCATCTTGTCAAGACACAGAGTAGATCATCTTGTCAAGACACAGAGTAGATCATCTTGTCAAGACACAGAGTAGATCATCTTGTCAAGACAGAGTAGATCATCTTGTCAAGACACAGAGTAGATCATCTTGTCAAGACACAGAGTAGATCATCTTGTCAAGACAGAGAGTAGATCATCTTGTCAAGACAGAGAGTAGACCATATTGTCAAGACAGAGTAGATCATCTTGTCAAGACACAGAGTAGACCATCTTGTCAAGACAGAGAGTAGATCATCTTGTCTCTGTCCTTAGATAGAAGTTGTCCTTGTTGTAGATTTGAGAATGAGAAAAACTCACCTCAGATGTTACTAGCCTAAGGGCTGTTCCTAAAGAACTGAGATGCACTTGGTTCCAATACCAGACCAAAACAAGCTTAACAACAACAGTGGAAGTATTGGCAGTACAATAATGCAGCCAGTAACGATGCTGCTAAACGAGATGTTACCGTCAACTGTTAGACTCAATAAACGTCTCTTTCAGAGTAGTCAGATCCTCGAGGCGGGGAAACGCTTTCCAATAACTACAAACAGATGCATGGAGAACACACTGTGGCTGCAGCCCAAATGGCACATTAGTCCCTTTATAGTGCACTACATTGGACCACTGCTCTGGTTAAAAGTAGTGCCCTGTATAGGGAACAAGGTGCCATAGAAATAGGGGGTCATTTGGAACGCAGCCGGTGACTGTGGTGTAGAGGTCAGGGAGAAAGGAACAGCCGTCTCGCCTGCTAAATGAAAACAAGGTGATTTACCTTCCATCACACCAACTAGTCAGTTGTTATAAAAAAAAATGGCTGTTCTTCAGGCTTCAAGGTTCACTAACGGGCCCATTGGTCGCCTCATTACGATTTCAGAATTGGTCTTACGGTCCATGTGCACCATGAACTCTTGGGAACCCTGGTTGATCTGAGAACACGTTTAGAAGTAAGACGAGGTTCCTGACTGCGGCATAAAGAAAGAACAAAGAAACAAAGTTCAACAAACTTGCGGGTGAAATCTGAAACAATATTGCCTTGTTCTTCTTGTGGCTTTCCGGCAGACGAGACACTTCTGAGTGTTCTGCTGCCACTCGCAGGTCAAAACTGGTTCCATATCCCAGAGACTTGGAGACTGTTTTGCCTTCAGCTGTGAGGCTGACTTCCTGTCTGTGGTGCCAGTCGAGGTCAGCTGTGAGGCTGGCTTCCTGTCTGTGGTGCCAGTCGAGGTCAGCTGTGAGGCTGGCTTCCTGTCTGTGGTGCCAGTCGAGGTCAGCTGTGAGGCTGGCTTCCTGTCTGTGGTGCCAGTCGAGGTCAGCTGTGAGGCTGGCTTCCTGTCTGTGGTGCCAGTCGAGGTCAGCTGTGAGGCTGGCTTCCTGTCTGTGGTGCCAGTCGAGGTCCGCTGTGAGGCTGGCTTCCTGTCTGTGGTGCCAGTCGAGGTCAGCTGTGAGGCTGGCTTCCTGTCTGTGGTGCCAGTCGAGGTCAGCTGTGAGGCTGGCTTCCTGTCTGTGGTGCCAGTCAGCGAGGCTGGCTTCCTGTCTGTGGTGCCAGTCCACTGTGAGGCTGGCTTCCTGTCTGCCAGTCGAGGTCGCTGTGAGGCTGGCCAGTCTGTGGTGCCAGAGGTCAGCTGTGAGGCTGGCTTCCTGTCTGTGGTGCCAGTCGAGGTCAGCTGTGAGGCTGGCTTCCTGTCTGTGGTGCAGTCGAGTCTGTGAGGTCGAGGTCCACTGTGAGGCTGGCTTCCTGTCTGTGGTGCCAGTCGAGTCAGCTGTGAGGCTGGCTTCCTGTCTGTGGTGCCAGTCGAGGTCAGCTGTGAGGCTGGCTTCCTGTCTGTGGTGCCAGTCGAGGTCAGCTGTGAGGCTGGCTTCCTGTCTGTGGAGCCAGTCGAGGTCCACTCTGAGGCTGGCTTCCTGTCTGTGGTGCTAGTCTGTGAGGCTGGCTTCCTGTCTGTCAGCGAGGTATGAGGCTGGCTTCCTTCTGTGGTGCTCGAGGTCAGCTGAGGCTGGCTTCCTGTCCAGTCGAGGTCAGCTATGAGGCTGGCTTCCTGTCTGTGGAGCCAGTCGAGGTCCACTCTGAGGCTGGCTTCCTGTCTGTGGTGCTAGTCGAGGTCCACTGTGAGGCTTGCTTCCTGTCGGTGGTGCTAGTCGAGGTCAGCTATGAGGCTGGCTTCCTGTCTGTGGTGCTAGTCGAGGTCAGATAAGGATAAACTAGGAAGCTACCAGAAGAACTGTGTGATCAGCGTTAGCCAGTTGTTTGATAAGCGAAGATTGAAGGCTCGCTACTTTTTCTAGGGTGGAGGCCATTCTCTATCAGCTTGATTACAGAGGAAAGAGACATAGAAACATTTATAAAGTGATTTATAAAAGGAGAGATATTAAAAGACAACAGTAAAGTTTGCTCTTCATTAATTAAAGCCATTGATTCATGTTTGTAGCATTTTATCAAGGGAAAACATTTGACAATGTTCTTTGTTTCCCTTCTCTGAAAAAACAAACATTGTATTGTCGGTTGTTTTCTGAGCTATGCTTTCTAGAACTGTAGAACTTTCTAGAACTGGAACTGTAGAACTGTAGAACTTTCTAGAACTGGAACTGTAGAACTGTAGAACTTTCTAGAACTGGAACAGTAGAACTTTCTAGAACTGGAACAGTAGAACTTTCTAGAACTGGAACTGTAGAACTGTAGAACTTTCTAGAACTGGAACAGTTGAACTGTAGAACTTTCTAGAACTGTAGAACTGTAGGAACAAAGATGAATCTGTCACCAGCACCGAGGCCTCCAGCCTTCCAGCAGACTTCCTTCCTCCATGACAGACTGACTGGCCTGATGAAAATAGAGCAGGAAAACCACAAGCATTGGAGAGAGGACGGAGCTAGCCGGAGCGTTCGGGCCTTCCAACAGTGCACGCTCCTGTTCAGCCTAGACAACTAGCTGGACAATGTAGTCATACACATGAACCAACGGCCTGATTCACAGTCACTCAGCAACGACGGCTCGGACTGGCTGACATGGCTCAAAACAGACACAGTCTCTGTAATGATGAATCTCATGTACATACAGTAGACTGATTGAGCCTGGCGCCTTGCAGGCTTCCCTTACCAGGTGGACTGGGACTGAGGTAGAATGATACCGCTTGTCCATGACCCCCCCCAGCTAACAACCAACATTCCTACAACTTTAGAGAATGTTCCTTTTAACCTGCTATGTTAATGCTCCTAACCTGCTATGTCAATGCTCCTAACCTGCTATGTCAATGCTCCTAACCTGCTATGTTAATGCTCCTAACCTGCTATGTTAATGCTCCTAACCTGCTATGTTAATGCTCCTAACCTGCTATGTTAATGCTCCTAACCTGCTATGTTAATGCTCCTAACCTGCTATGTTAATGCTATGTTAATGCCCTAACCCTAACCTGCTATGTTAATGCTCCTGCTATGTTAACCTGCTATGTTAATGCTCCTAACCTGCTATGTTAATGCTCCTCTGCTAACCTAACCTGCTATGTTAATGCTCCTAACCTGCTATGTTAATGCTAACCTGCTATGTTAATGCTAACCTGCTATGTTTATGTTAATGCTCCTAACCTGCTATGTTAATGCTCCTAACCTGCTATGTTAATGCTCCTAACCTGCTATGTTAATGCTCCTAACCTGCTATGTTAATGCTCCTAACCTGCTATGTTAATGCTCCTAACTGTTTGTCAAACAAAAGACATTTCCGGTAGATAACAGTCAATCGCCAGTGTTTTATGTTAATGCTCCTAACCTGCTATGCTAATGCTCCTAACCTGCTATGTTAATGCTCCTAACCTGCTATGCTAATGCTCCTAACCTGCTATGTTAATGCTCCTAACCTGCTATGCTAATGCTCCTAACCTGCTATGCTAATGCTCCTAACCTGAATCAAGGGGAATCAACCTACTCTCATATTCTAAACAATATATGTTAATTTCATTATTTTGGTAACAGTTACTGATCTCTGATCTCTGGTCGGACTTGAATGTTTGTACAAACTGTTTATCTGAGCCAAAAAACATGTGTACCGAAGTTACACAACAGTGGCTGGTGTTTAGTCCCGAACTGAAACCGAAGGTCACGATAAACGCTTATCGGCATTCATAAAACTTCTCTTTAAACTTCAGATCTTTCTCCCTCTGAGACTCCAATAAAATATCCTGTATTTATATGATTTTGTTGGTGAAAAGGCAACAGGTTTGTCAAACAAAAGACATTTCGGTAGATAACACAGTCAATCGCCAGTGTTTTATTTTCGTCTGGCAGTTTGAATGTCGTCTCCTGTGTTATGAGTTGCATGTTAACAGGTGAAGTGAATTAGTGAGACAGGTGAGACAGAGGCTCAGTTCAGTCTAATGTTGTTTACAGCAAGCATGTCACTTGATACTTCAGACCAGTCCTCCTCCTCCTCCTCTCTCCTCCACCCAGGAGGCTACCTGCCTCCCCCTCTAACCACTAGGTTACCTGCCTCCCCCTCTAACCACTAGGCTACCTGCCTCTAACCACTAGGCTACCTGCCTCCCCCTCTAACCCCTAGGCTACCTGCCTCCCCCTCTAACCCCTAGGCTACCTGCCTCCCCCTCTAACCACTGGGCTACCTGCCTCTAACCACTAGGCTACCTGCCTCCCCTCTAACCACTAGGCTACCTGCCTCTAACCACTAGGCTACCCCTCTAACCACTAGGCTACCTGCCTCTAACCACTAGGCTACCTGCCTAGGCTACCCCTCTAACCACTAGGCTACCTGCCTCCCCTCTAACCACTAGGCTACCTGCCTGCCCCCCTCTAACCACTAGGTTACCTGCCTCTAACCACTAGGTTACCTGCCTCTAACCACTAGGTTACCTGCCTCTAACCACTAGGTTACCTGCCTCTAACCACTAGGTTACCTGCCTACCCCTCTAACCACTAGGCTACCTGCCTCTAACCACTAGGTTACCTCTAACCTCTAGGTTACCTGCCACTAACCAGGTTACCTGCCTCTAACCACTAGGCTACCTGCCTCTAACCCTAGGTTACCCCTCTAACCACTAGGCTACCTGCCTAACCACCCCCTCTAACCACTAGGCTACCTGCCTCCCCTCTAACCACTAGGCTACCTGCCTCCCCCTCTAACCACTAGGCTACCTAACCACTAGGTTACCTGCCCTAACCACTAGGGCCTCTAACCACCCCCTGCCTCTACCCCTAACCACTAGGCTACCTGCCTCTAACCACTAGGCTACCTGCCTCTAACCACTAGGCTACCTGCCTCTAACCACTAGGTTACCTGCCTCTAACCTCTAACCACTAGGCTACCTGCCTCTAACCACTAGGCTACCTGCCTGCCCCCCCTCTAACCACTAGGCTACCTGCCTCTAACCACTAGGTTACCTGCCTCTAACCACTAGGTTACCTGCCTCTAACCACTAGGTTACCTGCCTCTAACCACTAGGTTACCCTGCCTCCCCCTCTAACCACTAGGCTACCTAACCACTAGGCCTCTAACCACTAGGTTACCTGCCTCTAACCTAGGTTACCCCTCTAACCACTAGGCTACCTGCCCTCTAACCACTAGGTTACCTGCCTCTAACCACTAGGTTACCTGCCTCTAAACCACTAGGTTACCTGCCTCTAACCACTAGGTCTACCTGCCTGCCTCTAACCACTAGGTTACCTCTAACCACTAGGCTACCTGCCTCTAACCACTAGGTTACCTGCCTACCCCTCTAACCACTAGGCTACCTGCCTCCCCTCTAACCACTAGGCTACCTGCCTCCCCTCTAACCACTAGGCTACCTGCCTCTAACCACTAGGCTACCTGCCTAACCACTAGGCTACCTGCCTCTAACCACGAGGCTACCTGCCTCTAACCACTAGGCTACCTCTAACCACTAGGTTACCTGCCTCTAACCACTAGGCTACCCCTCTAACCACTAGGCTACCTCTAACCACTAGGCTACCTGCCTCTAACCACTAGGCTACCTGCCTCTAACCACTAGGCTACCTGCCTCTAACCACTAGGTTACCTGCCTCTAACCACTAGGCTACCTGTCTCTAACCACTAGGCTACCTGCCTCCCCCTCTAACCACTAGGCTACCTGCCTCTAACCACTAGGCTATCTAACCACTCAACTGAATGAAGCTGCTAACTTAAAAGGCTAATTGACATAGCGGATCTGAACCTGTATATTTTATATGTAATGAGTCTTCATGTTGAGATTAAGGTTTATAGGTCCAATGCAGACGTTTTTTTTTAATCTCAATCATTTCTGGGTAACAATGAAGTACCTTCCTGTGATTGTTTCCAATTAAAATGGTAAAAAAGAAACTAAAATAGATTCTTAGCCATGAGCAATTTCTCAAGCAAGGATTTCGCTAGGACTGTCTAGGAGTGGTCTGAATGGGGAGGGGAAAACAAGCTGTTATTGGCAGAATGGTTTAGAACACTCTTTCTTATTGGTCTATTTTTACTAATTTACCACCTGTTGAAAAACTCCCAAGCTCCATCCCACCAAAACAGTCTGAAATCTCAGGCAGCCTTTTCAAACAACTCTTCCACTAAAAGGACATTATCATCCTTTTCATTATTGCACAGTATTATTCCAACCTCAGTGTGTAAAAATGGCATTCATAAAGTTTTAAGAGAAGTTTATGAATGCCAAAAAAAAAATATATATATATACAGACAACACAGCAAAATCACGTTTTTGACTGTACTGGGCCTTTAACACAGGATTAAACACATTTCACGTCAGCTTGGCCAGTAGCTGCGGTCGTAAACTGAAGACGAGAATTTATCTTGCAATGCATTTGAGTTACAGAGATAAAGTGAGAAGGCAAATGGCGATGCAAAGCAAAGACCGTGTAGTGGGTTCAATACATCTGAGGTGAGAGAGGAGCAGCTGAATCATGTCATAAAACACAACAACCTCCACATCAGCAGATTCACAAATACTGATGGATCATTTTCAGAGACAGGGTGGAAAGATGCAGGTTCCTCCAGTCAGCCAGTCAGCCAGCCAGTCAGCCAGCCAGCCAGTCAGCCAGCCAGCCAGTGAGCCAGCCAGTCAGCCATCCAGTCAGCCAGCTAGTCAGCTAGCCATTCAGTCAGCCAGCCACCAGCCAGCTAGTCAGCCAGCCAGTCAGCCAGTCAGCCAGCCAGCTAGTCAGCCAGCCAATCAGCCAGCCAACCAGCCAGTCGGACAGCCAGTCAGTCAGCCAGCCAGCTAGTCAGCCAGCCAGTCAGCTAGTCAGCCAGCCAGTCGGCCAGCCAGCCAGCCAGTCACTTAGCTAGCCAGCCATCCAACCAGCTAGCCAGTCAGATATGTGCAGCATCCAGCCATCCATCTTAACAGTCAACCATCCATCCAGCCAGTCAACCATCCATCCAACCAGTCAACAATCCATCCAGCCAGTCAGCCATCCATCCAGCCAGTCAACCATCCAGCCAGTCAGCCATCCATCCAGCCAGTCAGCCATCCAGTCACCCATCCAGCCAGTCAGCCATTCATCCAGCCAGTCAGCCAGCCAGTCAGATATGTAACAGCAGCAGGCAGGTCTGAGAGAGACAGACGTGTCCAGACTCATACAGAACTACTGAGGCACGGTGATAATCACACAGATATTTGTCTCGGGTCCTGCATGGCCTCTTGTCAACGCAACACACAGTACAACACGGTTATTTAAAACTCACAAACGTCATTATGTAGGCCTGCCTATTTACTGAGGGGAGGGGAGGATTTCACAACAACAACATTAAGGATTACAAAGATAATAAAGGGAACTGAACTGAACTAATTTAAATAATCGGTGAAATTACAGGCTAATAAAGTGAATTGAACTAAATTGAATGGGTGGGAGGACTTGTGACAGTAAATCCAAGTGTTCTGCTGTGTTTCATTGTCAGCAGCATATGTTTGTCCACAATGTCTCAGGCATCATTTACTTTGACTGAAAACATCTCCTGGACATCAGAACAGTCATCACTGACCTCCAACTGGATCAACAGTTCTACTTCAACGAGTCGGCAGCTCAGAACATTCTGCTTACCCCTGGACCAGGCCCTGTTCCCCGGGACTTGAAAGAGGAAGCGGCGGTGCAAGCGAGGCGACCGTCGTGACTAAACTACGCCGGCGAGCATGTTGGACCCGCCATTGCCTTGTGATTCGTTGGGTTCCGTTCCAGATTATCCTATCAACGAGACCTGAAAAACTGTAATATCCTACGTTTCTCCGAGTTGTGTCGTAACGAGGAAATGGAGGAGTGTGAGACGGGGAGGAGTGTGTCTCTTTTTTTCGTGGCAGGTGATTTTAACGCAGGAAAACGTTAAATATGTTTTACCTCACTTTTACCAGAATTTCCCCTGTGCAACTAGAGGCGACAAAACTAGATCACCACACAGGCGCATACAACGAACTCTCCTTCACCCTCCATTTGGAAAATCTGAGCCTAACGCTAACCTCCTGATTCCTGCTTACAAGCAAAAACTCAAAACAGGAAGTACCAATACAGAAGTGGTCAGATGAAGCGCTTGCTAAGCTACAGGACTGCTCCTCTAGCACAGACTGGAACATGTTCTGGGACTCATCCGATAACATTGAGGAGTTTACCACAACGATGTCGTCCCCACATTGACCGTTCGTACATATCCCAACCAGAAGCAATGGATTACAGGCAACATCCGTACTGAGCTAAAGGCTAGAGCTGCCGCTTTCAAGGAGCGGGATATTAATCCGGACGCTTCTAAGAAATCCCGCTACGAGACCTCTGACGAGCCATCAAACAGACAAAGGGTCAATAAAGGACTAAGATGGAATCCTACTACACCGGCTATGATGCTTAACGGATTTGGCAGGGCAGTCAAACTATCACGGCTTCAGGGTGTGGTAAGCAGTAGCTGTGGGATGCTGCAGCGGCCTCGTTCCTCTCTCCCCAGAGTCCTGGCCTGGCCTCAGCCTCGTTCCTCTCTCCCCAGAGCCCTGGCCTCAGACTACATTAGAGACCTAGCTGGCTGGATCAGAGTGCTAGTGAAGGCTGGCTGGGTGGATAGCTGGCAGGGGATGGAACAGGGCCAATGGCATCATTAAGGGCTGTATGTTCTAACGGGCCTCTGCCTCGGCCCATCTAAATAGGGTCTCAAACTCTGCCTCCTAGTGCTCTTCCCTCCCTCCCTCTCCTTTTCTGCCCCCCCCACCCCCACCCCCCCTCTCTCGCAGTCCCCTATCGCTCTCTTTCTCTACCACCCCCTCTCTCTGTCTCCCTTTATTTCCTCTCTTTGTCTCCCTCTTTCTCTGCCTCTCTCTCTCTCTCCACTTCAAAGCCCATGACTTTATCCCTGTCCTGCTTGTCGGGCGGGCCCAGGCCACCACAGCCAGATGAACTCCCTCAATTGGCATTAAGGGAGGAGTGAATAGACTGAACTGGGCACGCTCACAAAAGGCCTCACTGTTATCGTTTAGTACAGTACAGTAGCCTCAATGCTCTGAAGCTCTGGATTCACATACAATGACATGACACATAGAAAAGTCAGAGGTGGCTATTTATACAGCCTGCAGTCTATTGAGCCTCTTCCTACAGGGAACCATGCTATAGTCAGGGAAAATATGGTCTGAGAGAGCAGCAATCGCTAGCTCTATCTATTCATGGAAAAATTGATCAGCTTCTCAGAACCCTACCGAGAGGAGGGATCAGCATCTCAGAACCCTACCCGGAGGAGGGATCAGCCTCTCAGAACCCTACCCGGAGGAGGGATCAGCCTCTCAGAACCCTACCCAGAGGAGAGAGATCAGCCTCTCAGAACCCTACCCAGAGGAGAGAGATCAGCCTCTCAGAACCCTACCCAGAGGAGGGATCAGCCTCTCAGGGATCAGCCTCTCAGAACCCTACCCAGAGGAGGGATCAGCCATCTCAGAACCCTACCCAGAGGAGAGATCAGCATCTCAGAACCCTACCCAGAGGAGGATCAGCATCTCAGAACCCTACCCAGAGGAGGGATCAGCCTCTCAGAACCCTACCCAGAGGAGGGATCAGCCTCTCAGAACCCTACCAGAGAGAGATCAGCCTCTCAGAACCCTACCCGAGAGAGAGATCAGCCTCTCAGAACCCTACCGAGAAGAAGATCAGCCTCAGAACCCTACCCAGAGGAGGGATCAGCCTCTCAGAACCCTACCCAGAGGAGAGATCAGCCTCTCAGAACCCTACCCAGAGGAGAGATCAGCTCTCAGAACCCTCAGAACCCTCACCTCAGAACCCTAGAGGAGATCAGCCTCTCAGAACCCTACCCAGAGGAGGAGAGATCAGCCTCTCAGAACCCTACCCAGAGGAGGGATCAGCCTCTCAGAACCCTACCCAGAGGAGGGATCAGCCTCTCAGAACCCTACCCAGAGGAGAGATCAGCTCTCAGAACAGAACCCTACCGAGAAGAGAGATCAGCCTCAGAACCCTACCAGAACCCTACCCAGAAGAGAGATCAGCCTCTCAGAACCCTACCCAGAGGAGAGATCAGCCTCTCAGAACCCTACCCAGAGGAGGATCAGCCTCTCAGAACCCTACCCAGAGGAGAGATCAGCCTCTCAGAACCCTACCCAGAAGAGATCAGCCTCTCAGAACCCTACCCAGAGAGAGATCAGCCTCTCAGAACCCTAGCCGAGAAGAGAGATCAGCCTCTCAGAACCCTACCCGGAGGAGGGATCAGCCTCTCAGAACCCTACCGAGAAGAGAGATCAGCCTCTCAGAACCCTACCCAGAGGAGGGATCAGCCTCTCAGAACTCTACCGAGAAGAGAGATCAGCCTCTCAGAACCCTACCCAGAGGAGAGATCAGCCTCTCAGAACCCTACCGAGAAGAGGGAGAATTTTCCAGCATGCCTCTCTCCATGATCTCCAGGAGATGTGTTCTCTACTCTGTCCATATCCCCGGAGGCTTCTCTTTGTTTTCTCTTTGAGAAAGGGGATAAAGTTCAGTAGAGTACTTTAGAGATACTAAAAAGGATAGAGTTCAGTAGAGTACTTTATGGATACTAAATGGGATAGAGTTCAGAAGAGTACTTTATAGATACTAAATGGGATAAAGTTCAGTAGAGTACTTTATAGATACTAAAAAGTATAGAGTTCAGTAGAGTACTTTATAGATACTAAAAGGGATAGAGTTCAGTAGAGTACTTTATAGATACTAAAAGGGATAGAGTTCAGTAGAGTACTTTATAGATACTAAAAGGGATAGAGTTCAGTAGAGTACTTTGTAGATACTAAAAGGGATAGAGTTCAGTAGAGTACTTTATAGATACTAAAAGGGATAGAGTTCAGTAGAGTACTTTATAGATACTAGAGTTCAGTAGAGTACTTTATAGATACTAGAGTTCAGTAGAGTACTTTATAGATACTAAAAGGGATAGAGTTCAGTAGAGTACTTTAGAGATACTAAAAGGGATAGAGTTCAGTAGAGTACTTTATGGATACTAAAACTATTCAAGAAAATCAAATACCGCTTTAGCAACTGTATAGGCAAAAGCAACTGAAGTTAATGTTGTTAGAAAAATGACAAAAAGTTAAGTGTCTTACACAAAGGTATATTTTCAAATGTCTTCCCTAAAAGGCAGGCCACTCCTGGTTCAGTTAGTCCTTTAAATCACATCTGTGAACATCCAATTTAACAGTTAACAAATTGATAAACCATCTCAAAGGGATAACAGCCCAGAAGTTAACTAAGGTAAAGTGGGAGAGTTGAAAAGGCTGATGGACTTGGAGAACAGGAGAGAGATGAAAACCCTGGCTGGATATCAAGGTGGTGAGTGACTGGATGAAGGTGAAGAAACACAAATAGCAGAGGATTCTACTAATATGATAAAACTGTGACTCACACACGCAGCTGACACGGCCAAAGCAAACAGAAGAGTTCTACTCCTGCAGTCGCAGAGCCTCATATTTCATCATTCAACATACAGTCCATCTCCTCTACCATGTGACAGGGTTTAAACTAGACAGTCCACTCCTCTACCATGTGACAGGGTTTAAACTAGACAGTCCACCTCCTCTACCATGTGACAGGGTTTCAACTAGACAGTCCACCTCCTCTACCATGTGACAGGGTTTAAACTAGACAGTACACCTCCTCTACCATGTGACAGGGTTTCAACTAGACAGTCCACCTCCTCTACCATGTGACAGGGTTTCAACTAGACAGTCCACCTCCTCTACCATGTGACAGGGTTTAAACTAGACAGTCCATCTCCTCTGCCATGTGACAGGGTATCAACTAGACAGTTCACCTCCTCTACCATGTGACAGGGTTTCAACTAGACAGTCCATCTCCTCTACCATGTGACAGGGTTTCAACTAGACAGTCCATCTCCTCTGCCATGTGACAGGGTATCAACTAGACAGTCCATCTCCTCTACCATGTGACAGGGTTTCAACTAGACAGTCCATCTCCTCTACCATGTGACAGGGTTTAAACTAGACAGTCCACCTCCTCTACCATGTGACAGGGTTTAAACTAGACAGTCCACCTCCTCTACCATGTGACAGGGTTTCAACTAGACAGTCCACCTCCTCTACCATGTGACAGGGTTTCAACTAGACAGTCCACCTCCTCTACCATGTGACAGGGTTTCAACTAGACAGTCCACCTCCTCTACCATGTGACAGGGTTTAAACTAGACAGTCCACCTCCTCTACCATGTGACAGGGTTTCAACTAGACAGTCCACCTCCTCTACCATGTGACAGGGTTTAAACTAGACAGTCCACCTCCTCTACCATGTGACAGGGTTTAAACTAGACAGTCCACCTCCTCTACCATGTGACAGGGTTTCAACTAGACAGTCCATCTCCTCTACCATGTGACAGGGTATCAACTAGACAGTCCATCTCCTCTACCATGTGACAGGGTTTCAACTAGACAGTCCACCTCCTCTACCATGTGACAGGGTTTAAACTAGACAGTCCACCTCCTCTACCATGTGACAGGGTTTCAACTAGACAGTCCACCTCCTCTACCATGTGACAGGGTTTAAACTAGACAGTCCATCTCCTCTGCCATGTGACAGGGTATCAGTCCACTACCATGTGACAGTATCAACTAGACAGTCCTCTACCATGTGACAGGGTTTCAACTACCACAGTCCACCTCCTCTACCATGTGACAGGGTCAACTAGACAGTCCACTACCATGTGACAGGGTAAACCAGTCCATCTCCTCTACCATGTGACAGGGTATCAACTAGACAGTCCATCTCCTCTACCATGTGACAGGGTATCAACTAGACAGTCCACCTCCTCTACCATGTGACAGGGTATCAACTAGACAGTCCACCTCTTCTACCATGTGACAGGGTTTCAACTAGACAGTCCACCTCTTCTACCACGTGGCCGGGTTTCAACTTTCTGTTGACAGGATGTGACTCATCTTTGCTCATGCTATGAAGCTGTGAAAACAGTGTGGGTTTGGAAAACATCGTGAGTCTTAAAGGTGGGAGTAAAACCTAGAATATTGCTTTGGGAAACAACACAAACCCTTGCAGTGGTAAAGAGAGATAGACACTCCCTTTAAAGAGGAGCCAGTTAAGACAAAAGTCAACTACACTTGAATGTCTTTTTCAGACTACTAAACAACCCCTTGTACTTATATGTACGCCTGAACAGAACAACAGAACAGAAGAGAACAGATCAGAACAGAACAGGACAGATCAGAACACAACAGAACAGAAGAGAACAGATCAGAACAGAACAGGACAGATCAGAACACAACAGAAGAGAACAGATCAGAACAGAACAGGACAGATCAGAACACAACAGAACAGATCAGAACAGAAGAGAACAGATCAGAAGATAACAGAACAGAACAGAACAGATCAGAACAGAACAGAACAGAAGAGAACAGATCAGAACAGAACAGATCAGAACACAACAGAACAGAAGAGGACAGATCAGAAGATAACAGAACAGAAGATAACAGAACAGATCAGAACAGAAGAGAACAGAACAGAAGATAACAGAACAGAAGATAACAGAACAGATCAGAACAGAAGAGAACAGAACAGAACAGAAGAGAACACAACACAACAGAACAGAAGAGGACAGATCAGAACAGAAGAGAACAGATCAGAACAGAAGATAACAGAACAGACCAGAATATAACAGAACAGAACATAACAGAAGAGAACAGAACACAACAGAAGATAACAGAACAGAAGATAACAGAACAGAACAGAACAGAAGAGAACAGAAACAGAACAGAACAGAAGAGAACAGAAAAGAAGAGAACAGAAGATAATTGAAGAGAACAGAGAACAGAAGAGAACAGAACAGAAGAGAACAGAAGAGAACAGAACAGAAGAGAACAGAAGAGAACAGAACAGAACAGAACAGAAGAGAACAGAACAGAACATAACAGAAGAGAAGAGAACAGAACAGAACAGAACAGAACAGAACAGAACATAACAGAAGAGAACAGAACAGAACAGAAGATAACAGAACAGAAGAGAACAGAACAGAACAGAACAGAACAGAACAGAAGAGAACAGAACAGAAGAGAACAGAACAGAAGATAACAGAACAGAAGATAACAGAACAGAAGATAACAGAACAGAACAGAACAGAACAGAAGACAACAGATCAGAAGACAACGGAACAGAACAACACCTGTCCTCAGGTAAACCCTCTGACTGATCCAATCAAAGCCGGAGTGTTACTGTACCCATCTGTCCATGAAAGGTGACTACATTAAACCTTGGCAGATTAAACACAGTAATACTTGAATGCAAACGGTTGTTCTTTGTTTAATTGACATTCTTATTACTTCAGGAGGCTCTGAGTCGGAAAGCTGTGTCGACTTTACATTCTTGGGGAAATAATAATGTTGACAATGTCTTTTTTCAATCACTAACAAGCTTTTTTACTTCCCGTAGTTTAAACCTCTCCAAATAAGATGATAACAGGTGTAGGCCAACCTACTCTATTTTTAACCTCAACACCCTCAACCACTCATTTCATATTAAACTATATTTTAATGAGTTTATGAGGTCACCTTCCTGTCTCAATAAAGTATCTTGTCAAATCTGAACGAACATCAATATGGGACTAATATTGACGTACTGCAAGCCCACAACATGAAGACTGTATCTCATCTGCAGTCGTCTGTCACCAGTCCAAGTCTGGGAGGAAATAGATGAAATGATAAGATCATAAAAAATATAAAAAATTGAAAAAACTTTATTGATGTCTTTAATTCGTGCCAAAAATCCTGTGAGGCGAAACAACGCTATTGAAAGCATTTGATGAGTGTAAAACAGGTATGTACAGGTTATAACGACACCGGGAAACTCACTTCCTTCTCTGATTTACAGGGTATTGTTATGGGTATACTGTTGTTAAGTGTGTATTTAAAAAAATATTTATCCGTTATTTTACCAGGTAAGTTGACTGAGAACACGTTCTCATTTACAGCAACAACCTGGGGAATATTTACAGGGGAGAGGAGGGGGATGAAAGAGCCAATTGTAAACTGGGGATTATTAGGTGACCGTGATGGTTTGAGGGTCAGATTGGGAATTTAGCCAGGACACCGGGGTTAACACCCCTACGATAAGTGCCATGGGATCTTTAATGACCTCAGAGAGTCAGGACACCAGTTTAACGTCCCTGCCGAAAGACAGCACCCTACACAGGGCAGTGTCCCCAATCACCGCCCTGGGGTATTGGGATATTTTTTTTAGACCAGAGGAAAGAGTGTCTCCTACTGGCCCTCCAACACCACTTCCAGCAGCATCTAGTCTCCCATCCAGGGACTGACCAGGACCAACCCTGCTTAGCTTCAGAAGCAAGCAAGCAGTGCTATGCAGGGTGGTATGCTGCAGGGTGGCATGCTGCAGGGTGGTATGCTGCAGGGTGGTATGCTGCAGGGTGGTATGCTGCAGGGTGGTATGCTGCAGGGTGGTATGCTGCAGGGTGGTATACTGCAGGGTGGTATGCAGGGTGGTATGCTGCAGGGTGGTATGCTGCAGGGTGGTATGCTGCAGGGTGGTATGGGTGGTATGCTGCAGGGTGGTATGCTGCAGGGTGGTATGCAGGGTGGTATGCAGGGTGGTATGCAGGGTGGTATGCTGCAGGGTGGTATGCTGCAGGGTGGTATGCTGCAGGGTGGTATGCTGCAGGGTGGTATGCTGCAGGGTGGTATGCTGCAGGGTGGTATGCTGCAGGGTGGTATGCTGCAGGGTGGTATGCTGCAGGGTGGTATATGCAGGGTGGTATGCAGGGTGGGTGGTATGCTGCAGGGTGGTATGCTGCAGGGTGGTAGGGTGGTATGCTGCAGGGTGGTATGTATGCTGCAGGGTGGTGCAGGGTGGTATGTGCAGGGTGGTATGCAGGGTGGTATGCTGCAGGGTGGTATGCTGCAGGGTGGTATGCAGGGTGGTATGCTGCAGGGTGGTATGGCAGGGTGGGTATGCTGCAGGGTGGTATGCTGCAGGGTGGTATGCAGGGTGGTATGCAGGGTGGTATGCAGGGTGGTATGCTGCAGGGTGGTATGCTGCAGGGTGGTATGCTGCAGGGTGGTATGCTGCAGGGTGGTATGCTACAGGGTGGTATGCTACAGGGTGGTATGCTGCAGGGTGGTATGCTGCTGGCATTGATTGTAGTATTATTGTAGTGTAGACAGGCTACACTCTACGGACACAATTGACGGTAGTGAACTGAAGGCCTGAGGGGAAAGCCAATGGTAGGCTAGTAGATACGTAGTTGGAACGTTATAAATAAATAACACTGGGGTTATACAGTACATACAGTCTATGTCCTACTACTCAGACCTGGAGGGCCTAACCTTCCAAAATACTGATAGTTGCCATGGAGACAGCTCGTACTACACTCTCTAACTGACTCTACTACTATAACCTAGTGTTACCTCTCTGACTCTACTACTATAACCTAGTGATACCTCTCTGACTCTACTACTATAACCTAGTGACTCTACTACTATAACTTAGTGATACCTCTCTGACTCTACTACTATAACCTAGTGATATCTCTCTGACTCTACTACTATAACCTAGTGATACCGCTCTGACTCTACTACTATAACCTAGTGATACCTCTCTGACTCTACTACTATAACCTAGTGATACCTCTCTGACTCTACTACTATAACCTAGTGATACCTCTCTGACTCTACTACTATAACCTAGTGATACCTCTCTGACTCTACTACTATAACCTAGTGATACCTCTCTGACTCTACTACTATAACCTAGTGATACCTCTCTGACTCTACTACTATAACCTAGTGATACCTCTCTGACTCTACTACTATAACCTAGTGATACCTCTCTGACTCTACTACTATAACCTAGTGATACCTCTCTGACTCTACTACTATAACCTAGTGTTACCTCTCTGACTCTACTACTATAACCTAG
Organism: Oncorhynchus tshawytscha; assembly: GCF_018296145.1. Taxonomy (NCBI): domain Eukaryota; kingdom Metazoa; phylum Chordata; class Actinopteri; order Salmoniformes; family Salmonidae; genus Oncorhynchus; species Oncorhynchus tshawytscha. Next base: position 227,293 of record NW_024609680.1, read on the forward strand.
TGTTATCTCTCTGACTCTACTACAAGAACCTAGTGTTATCTCTCTGACTGGGGCTCCTCTGCTCTGATACTCCTGCATCATCAGTCATCATAAAACTCTAGTACTGCTTCTGTCCTTAAACCAGCCGGAGTGGCTACAGGAAAAGTGTATGTAAGTGTGTGTGTGTGTGTATGTGTGTGTGTGTGTGTGTGTGTCTGTTCCTACGGTGCCTGACGAATGCGTGTGTCGCTGAGCTCCTATTAATAGCCCTGTGTACAGCTGGAAGTGTCAGCCTGCCGGGATGAGAATGGATTTTCTACAGCCAGCAACTCTTTCTACAGCCAGCAACTCCTTCTACAGCCAGCAACTCCTTCTACAGCCAGCAACTCCTTCTACAGCCAGCAACTCCTTCTACAGCCAGCAACTCCTTCTACAGCCAGCACCTCTTTATACAGCCAGCAACTCCTTCTATACAGCCAGCAACTCCTTCTACAGCCAGCAACTCCTTCTACAGCCAGCAACTCCTTCTACAGCCAGCAGCTCTTTATACAGCCAGCAACTCCTTCTATACAGCCAGCAACTCCTTCTACAGCCAGCAACTCCTTCTACAGCCAGCAACTCCTTCTACAGCCAGCAACTCCTTCTACAGCCAGCAACTCCTTCTACAGCCAGCAACTCCTTCTACAGCCAGCAACTCCTTCTACAGCCAGCAGCTCTTTATACAGCCAGCAACTCCTTCTACAGCCAGCAACTCCTTCTACAGCCAGCAACTCCTTCTACAGCCAGCAACTCCTTCTACAGCCAGCAGCTCTTTCTACAGCCAGCAACTCCTTCTACAGCCAGCAACTCCTTCTACAGCCAGCAGCTCTTTATACAGCCAGCAGCTCTTTCTACAGCCAGCAGCTCTTTCTACAGCCAGCAACTCCTTCTACAGCCAGCAACTCCTTCTACAGCCAGCAACTCCTTCTACATCCAGCAACTCCTTCTACATCCAGCAACTCCTTCTACAGCCAGCATCTCTTTATACAGTCAGCAACTCCTTCTACAGCCAGCAGCTCTTTCTACACACTTACACATACTTATACACACGCACAAGCACACACACACACACACACACACACACACACACACACACACACACACACAAACCCTGAAGCTGGTAGGGTGGGTTCGATACGATATTATCACAATACAAATACAATATGTATTACGATTCTCACGATTCTCAAATATGTATTACGATTCAATACTGTGATTTTATTGCGATTAGATTTTATTCCAAAAACATATTGCTCAAACAATACATCTGCTGCAGAGGGACAAGAGAGAGCCATGAGAAAACAAGTTCTGATCAGTCATAGAAATAAACAATTTGTCTTCCTGTTTAAAAAGAAGATGGAGAACTAGCTATGAAGGATAAATACTGTAGTTTTGGTGCAGGTACAGACAACTAGCTATGAATGATAAATACTGGAGTTTTGGTGCAGGTACAGACAACTAGCTATGAATGATAAATACTGTAGTTTTGGTGCAGGTACAGCCAACTAGCTATGAAGGATAAATACTGGAGTTTTGGTGCAGGTACAGACAACTAGCTATGAAGGATAAATACTGTAGTTTTGGTGCAGGTACAGACAACTAGCTATGAAGGATAAATACTGTAGTTTTGGTGCAGGTACAGACAACTAGCTATGAAGGATAAATACTGTAGTTTTGGTGCAGGTACAGACAACTAGCTATGAAGGATAAATACTGGAAAGGTACAGACAACTAGCAATGAAGGATAAATACTGGAGTTTTGTGCAGGTACAGACAACTAGCTATGAAGGATAAATACTGGAGTTTTGGTGCAGGTACAGACAACTAGCTATGAAGGATAAATACTGGAGTTTTGGTGCAGAGAACTAGCTATGAATGATAAATAGACAGGTACAGACAACTAGCTATGAAGGATAAATACTGTAGTTTTGGTGCAGGTACAGACAACTAGCTATGAAGGATAAATACTGTAGTTTTGGTGCAGGTACAGACAACTAGCTATGAAGGATAAATACTGGAGTTTTGGTGCATGTACAGACAACTAGCTATGAAGGATAAATACTGGAGTTTTGGTGCAGGTACAGACAACTAGCTATAAAGGATAAATACTGGAGTTTTGGTGCAGGTACAGCCAACTAGCTATAAAGGATAAATACTGGAGTTTTGGTGCAGGTACAGACAACTAGCACAAAAATAATGCGATATTATCAAAACGATACAATGTATCGTAAAAATGTTTATCCCAACAAGTAGCTGTATTGATTATCTTCCCCCATAACTAGTTCCCTGTGTGAGGAAGTGTAGCCTACTGATGCCAGATGTGTGTGTGTGTGTGTGTGTGTGTGTGTGTGTGTGTGTGTGTGTGTGTGTGTGTGTGTGTGTGTGTGTGTGTGTGTGTGTGAGATCAGTGGTAGGCAGGGTGGAGAGGGCCGTGTGGGCAGAGAGAGGGCGGTGTCACGGCTTCAAACAGCAGCCTGAGGGATTTACTACCCACAGGATCAACCACCTGATCCCTTCATATTCCCCACCCCTGTTCAACCCCCTTAAAACAACATGGCTGCCACTGCACCAGCAGACAGGGCCGGGGCCCAAATCATTCAGGCAGGCTGCTCAAGAAACCATTAGCCATAGTACTGCAAGGAGTCAAGAATCACTGTGTGGTCGGATGCTGATAGGTTGACACTAGTCTTTCTATAATCTTTACTCTGAGGACCTGAAACATTCCGCAGCCAAATACCCCCCCACCCCCACCCCCCAATCAACACAAAGGCAAAAGCCCTCTGAAGACCAGGGGTTATGGGGTTATGCCCCTTCCCCTGTCAGCCAGTGAGCTCAGGTGCTTGGCTAAAGCAGTGGAACTCCCAGGGTTTTAAAACAGAATGACCCCTGAACCAATAGGGAATGGGAACTAGACGAAAATGACCGCGTTGTAGTGCAGTGGGCTAACTATAGTCTAATAATTACCACATGTTGTAGTGTAGTGGGCTAACTATAGTCTAATAATTACCACATGTTGTAGTGGGCTAACTATAGTCTAATAATTACCACATGTTGTAGTGTAGTGGGCTAATTATAGTCTAATAATTACCACATGTTGTAGTGTAGTGGGCTAATTATAGCCCAATAAATCCACCTCAGCCAGGATGTTCAACTTCACACAGGATTCCATCACAGAGCGTTCAGCATGAACAACAGGACAACAGAACAGTAGAACAGACTCCCTCATTCCGCCGATTCTGCTCCCATTGTCTATGGGGCTGTATGAGTGCCTCTGGTCAAGACCTCCTGCACCTCATCCCCCCCCCCCATCCCCTCATCCCTGGACGGGGACATGGTCTTACCTCCTGCACCTCACCCCCATCCCCCATCCCCTCACCCCTGGATGGGGACATGGTCTTACCTCCTGCACCCACCCCCCATCCCCCCATCCCCTCACCCCTGGATGGGGACATGGTCTTACCTCCTGCACCTCATCCCCCCCCCCATCCCCTCATCCCCTCACCCCTGGGGACATGGTCTTACCTCCTGCACCTCATCCCCCCCCCCATCCCCTCATCCCTGGTCGGGGACATGGTCCTACCTCCTGCATCCCCCCATCCCCTCACCCCTGGATGGGGACATGGTCTTACATGTTGTAGTCCTGCACCTCACCCCCCCATCCCCCATCCCCTCACCCCTGGTCGGGGACATGGTCTTACCTCCTGCACCTCCCCCCCCCATCCCCTCACCCCTGGACGGGGACATGGTCTTACCTCCTGCACCTCACCCCCCCATCCCCTCACCCCTGGACGGGGACATGGTCTTACCTCCTGCACCCCCCCCATCCCCTCACCCCTGGACGGGGACATGGTCTTACCTCCTGCACCTCACCCCCCCATCCCCTCACCCCTGGACGGGGACATGGTCTTACCTCCTGCACGACATGGTCCTACCTCCTGCACCCCCCCCCGACATGGTCCTACCTCGTGTGTTGGTGGCCAGGTCAGCCACTTTCTGAAAGGCATCCAGGAACGCTGCAGCTGCAACCACGGTCGCCCTGGAAACAGAAACAGAACCCAGCTGGTCACGTTTTGGCTCTTAACTGAAGTAAACACACATGTACTGACCAACCGACCGGGCACATGATTAGCCATGGGTAGCGTCCCAAACAGCACCCTTATTCCCTATGGTGCAGTACGATACAAAAGTAGTTCACATTCTGGGAATTTGGGAAGCAAATACTGTTGGGCCTGGTTGAAGCCTTGAGCTATCTCTATCTGAGATCTACTGTTGGGTCTGGTTGAAGCCTTTAGCTATCTCTATCTGAGATCTACTGTTGGGTCTGGTTGAAGCCTTGAGCTATCTCTATCTGAGATCTACTGTTGGGTCTGGTTGTAGCCTTTAGCTATCTCTATCTGAGATCTACTGTTGGGTCTGGTTGTAGCCTTGAGCTATCTCTATCTGAGATCTACTGTTGGGTCTGGTTGAAGCCTTGAGCTATCTCTATCTGAGATCTACTGTTGGGTCTGGTTGAAGCCTTGAGCTATCTCTATCTGAGATCTACTGTTGGGTCTGGTTGAAGCCTTGAGCTATCTCTATCTGAGATCTACTGTTGGGCCTGGTTGTAGCCTTGAGCTATCTGAGATCTACTGTTGGGTCTGGTTGAAGCCTTGAGCTATCTCTATCTGAGATCTACTGTTGGGCCTGGTTGAAGCCTTGAGCTATCTCTATCTGAGATCTACTGTTGGGCCTGGTTGAAGCCTTTAGCTATCTCTATCTGAAATCTACTGTTGGGCCTGGTTGTAGCCTTGAGCTATCTCTATCTGAGATCTACTGTTGGGCCTGGTTGAAGCCTTGAGCTATCTCTATCTGAGATCTACTGTTGGGCCTGGTTGTAGCCTTGAGCTATCTCTATCTGAGATCTACTGTTGGGCCTGGTTGAAGCCTTGAGCTATCTGAGATCTACTGTTGGGCCTGGTTGAAGCCTTGAGCTATCTCTATCTGAGATCTACTGTTGGGCCTGGTTGAAGCCTTTAGCTATCTCTATCTGAGATCTACTGTTGGGCCTGGTTGAAGCCTTGAGCTATCTCTATCTGAGATCTACTGTTGGGCCTGGTTGAAGCCTTGAGCTATCTGAGATCTACTGTTGGGCCTGGTTGTAGCCTTGAGCTATCTCTATCTGAGATCTACTGTTGGGCCTGGTTGAAGCCTTGAGCTATCTGAGATCTACTGTTGGGCCTGGTTGAAGCCTTGAGCTATCTCTATCTGAGATCTACTGCTGGGCCTGGTTGAAGCCTTGAGCTATCTCTATCTGAGATCTACTGTTGGGCCTGGTTGAAGCCTTGAGCTATCTCTATCTGAGATCTACTGTTGGGCCTGGTTGTAGCCTTGAGCTATCTCTATCTGAGATCTACTGTTGGGCCTGGTTGAAGCCGTTAGCTATCTCTATCTGAGATCTACTGTTGGGCCTGGTTGTAGCCTTGAGCTATCTCTATCTGAGATCTACTGCTGGGTCTGGTTGAAGCCTTGAGCTATCTCTATCTGAGATCTACTGTTGGGCCTGGTTGAAGCCTTTAGCTATCTCTATCTGAGATCTACTGTTGGGCCTGGTTGAAGCCTTGAGCTATCTCTATCTGAGATCTACTGTTGGGCCTGGTTGAAGCCTTGAGCTATCTCTATCTGAGATCTACTGTTGGGCCTGGTTGAAGCCTTTAGCTATCTCTATCTGAGATCTACTGTTGGGCCTGGTTGAAGCCTTGAGCTATCTCTATCTGAGATCTACTGTTGGGCCTGGTTGAAGCCTTGAGCTATCTGAGATCTACTGTTGGGCCTGGTTGTAGCCTTGAGCTATCTCTATCTGAGATCTACTGTTGGGCCTGGTTGAAGCCTTGAGCTATCTCTATCTGAGATCTACTGCTGGGCCTGGTTGAAGCCTTGAGCTATCTCTATCTGAGATCTACTGTTGGGCCTGGTTGAAGCCTTGAGCTATCTCTATCTGTGATCTACTGTTGGGCCTGGTTGTAGCCTTGAGCTATCTCTATCTGAGATCTACTGTTGGGCCTGGTTGAAGCCGTTAGCTATCTCTATCTGAGATCTACTGTTGGGCCTGGTTGTAGCCTTGAGCTATCTCTATCTGAGATCTACTGCTGGGTCTGGTTGAAGCCTTGAGCTATCTCTATCTGAGATCTACTGTTGGGCCTGGTTGAAGCCTTTAGCTATCTCTATCTGAGATCTACTGTTGGGCCTGGTTGAAGCCTTGAGCTATCTCTATCTGAGATCTACTGTTGGGCCTGGTTGAAGCCTTGAGCTATCTCTATCTGAGATCTACTGTTGGGCCTGGTTGAAGCCTTGAGCTATCTGAGATCTACTGTTGGGCCTGGTTGTAGCCTTGAGCTATCTCTATCTGAGATCTACTGTTGGGCCTGGTTGAAGCCTTGAGCTATCTCTATCTGAGATCTACTGTTGGGCCTGGTTGAAGCCTTGAGCTATCTGAGATCTACTGTTGGGTCTGGTTGAAGCCTTTAGCTATCTCTATCTGAGATCTACTGTTGGGCCTGGTTGTAGCCTTGAGCTATCTCTATCTGAGATCTACTGCTGGGCCTGGTTGAAGCCTTGAGCTATCTCTATCTGAGATCTACTGTTGGGCCTGGTTGAAGCCTTGAGCTATCTCTATCTGAGATCTACTGTTGGGCCTGGTTGAAGCCTTTAGCTATCTCTATCTGAGATCTACTGTTGGGCCTGGTTGAAGCCTTGAGCTATCTCTATCTGAGATCTACTGTTGGGCCTGGTTGAAGCCTTTAGCTATCTCTATCTGAAATCTACTGTTGGGCCTGGTTGTAGCCTTGAGCTATCTCTATCTGAGATCTACTGTTGGGCCTGGTTGAAGCCTTGAGCTATCTCTATCTGAGATCTACTGTTGGGCCTGGTTGCCTTGAGCCTTGAGCTATCTCTATCTGAGATCTACTGTTGGGCCTGGTTGAAGCCTTGAGCTATCTCTATCTGAGATCTACTGTTGGGCCTGGTTGAAGCCTTGAGCTATCTCTATCTGAGATCTACTGTTGGGCCTGGTTGAAGCCTTGAGCTATCTCTATCTGAGATCTACTGTTGGGCCTGGTTGAAGCCTGAGCTATCTGAGATCTACTGTTGGGCCTGGTTGAAGCCTTGAGCTATCTCTATCTGAGATCTACTGCTGGGCCTGGTTGAAGCCTTGAGCTATCTGAGATCTACTGTTGGGTCTGGTTGAAGCCTTTAGCTATCTCTATCTGAGATCTACTGTTGGCCTGGTTGAAGCCTTGAGCTATCTCTATCTGAGATCTACTGTTGGGTCTGGTTGAAGCCTTGAGCTATCTCTATCTGAGATCTACTGTTGTTTCAAGGGAAATGGCCAGGGGCTGCTAGTTATTATAGCGTTATTAGGCCTATACTGTTAGCTGACGTTCATTCACAACAAGACAATAAGAATGTGTTTCCTCTCCGTCTGTCTGGCCACGAGCCTCACTTTAACATCTCTGTTAATGACCCATAATGACCGTGATAACAGGCAGAGATAGGGTCTACAGCGTTCAGCTTTTCATCAGGGTAGAACTATAAGTCTGAATGGCGAGGCTGTTGAAATGTTTGGAATGTCTTGTCTGGCTGCAGTGTGCGGAAAGGAGCCGTCTGAAATCTAGGTAGCTCATCAAAGTCCATGTTCTTTGACTGCTGAGGTACGTCACGTGATTCAGATCTCAGGGTCAGGGCTAGTCAGACCTAGGCAGGGCTGTTAACGAGTCGTCTTGGATATCAGCAGTAATTTCTCTGTGACGCACACACACACACACGCGATTGTTAACTGGTCTTGGATTACATCTACATGGGATGGGAGTACTATCAGTCTCCAGGCTATGTGACGCAAACAAAGCCAGAAACCGTGTACTATGCAAACACACGACACACGAACACACCTCTGGAACACTGAGAACAATGCCAGTAGTCATGGTGACTGTAGTTGACGTAGATATGTAAACACATGTGTCTGTCAGACCAGTAAGGCATGCCTAGAGCTTAGCTCATGATAACAGTGACAGTAGGTGACGGAGATCTGTAAACATTGGTTTCAGCGTGTCATCTTAGCGTGCCGAGGACTTACTCAGCTCTGCTTGGTCATAAAACATACGTTCAAGCACAACGGTGTTCCAAATGGCAACTGATCCCCTACATTAAGTCCACTTGTTTTGACCAGGGCCCCACACTAGATCAGTGTGGTTGGACAACATAGTCTACACGACAGACCACACAGAGGCCATGGAGAAGTGGCCATATTGACTGTCCTGTTACAGAATGTACGGGCCAAATGTCACCCTCTTTCCTACAGATGTAGTCAGAAGTTTACATACAGTAGGGGAAAAAAGTATTTAGTCAGCCACCAATTGTGCAAGTTCTCCCACTTAAAAAGATGAGAGAGGCCTGTAATTTTCATCATAGGTACACTTCAACTATGACAGACAAAATGAGAAAGAAAAATCCAGAAAATCACATTGTAGGATTTTTAATGAATTTATTTGCAAATTATGGTGGAAAATAAGTATTTGGTTAAATACAAACAAGCAAGATTTCTGGCTCTCACAGACCTGTAACTTCTTCTTTAAGAGGCTCCTCTGTCCTCACCTCGTTACCTAAGTCGATATAAATACTAATACTATATAAGATAAATACTTTGGTACCTGTTTCATTCAGCATCTTCACAAGGTCCTTTGCTGTTGTTCTAGGATTGATTTGCACTTTTTGCACAAAAGTACGTTCATCTCTTGGAGACAGAACGAGTCTCCTTCCTGAACGGTATGACGGCTGCGTGGTCCCATGGTGTTTATACCTGCGTACTATTGTTTGTACATTCAGGCATTTGGAAATTGCTCCCAAGGATGAACCAGACTTGTGGAGGTCTACAATTCTTTTTCTGAGGTCTTGGCTGATTTATTTTGATTTTCCCATGATGTCAAGCAAAGAGGCACTGAGTTTGAAGGTAGGCCTTGAAATACATCCACAGGTACACCTCCAATTGACTCAAATTATGTCAATTAGCCCATCAGAATCTTCTAAAGCCATGACATCATTTTCTGGAACTTTCCAAGCTGTTTAAAGGCACAGTCAACTTAGTGTATGTAAACTTCTGACCCACTGGAATTGTGATACACTGAATTATAAGTAAAATAATCTGTCTGTAAACAATTGTTGGAAAAATGACTTGTGTCATGCAGAATGTAGATGTTATAACCGACTTGCCAAAACTAGTTTGTTAACAAGAAATTTGTAGAGTGGTTGAAAAACGAGTTTTAATGACTCCAAGCTAAGTTTATGCAAACTTCCGACTTCAACTGTATATAGGGCACTACTTTTTTTTAAAGTAGTGCCCTATATAGGGAATAGGGTGCCATTTGGGATGTAGAGTCTGTCCCAGAACAACAGAATTCTTTATCAACTCAAAAGGTATACGTCTGATATGAAATAACTAACATCCATTTGACCAGGAATGAACAACACTGTCCTTGTCAACCTGTAATGGTATTACCACAGACTGTGTTGTAGCGAGTTGGAGCTATAACCACTACACACAAGGGTGTGTTGCTAGTCTCTGGTGGAAAAATACACACACACACACACACACACACACACTCGCCCACACACACAAAAAGACATACAGACGCACACTCTCCACAAGCACATTCCATTCTATTTAAAGGGAGAGGAGAACCAATACAGGGGAAACCTCTGGTTGTGTTAGTCTCTGTTGGATACGACTGTGCACTATATAGGGAATAGAATGCAATTTGGGACGTACACATCTTGTGATTACACAGTAACAACCAAATATTATCTGAAACATTATGTTGGGGGAAGTTATAAAAACAAACATTTTGCTACGAAAAAAGCAACGAATGGATTTAAAAACTATAATTAGATAACTTCCTAGAAGGCAGTGTGGAAGAGGACAGCTAAATGACAGAGCACTTAACCCTACCCTAACATTATTACAGAGTAAGACACACGGACATTCAGCCTGTCCTCCAATTCTATCCAGCAGAGATCACCAGACAGGTGGGTAGAGGTAGTAGCTAGACTGGGTGATTCTACCCAACAGAGATCACCAGAGAGGTGGGTAGAGGTAGTAGACTGGGTGATTCTACCCAGCAGAGATCACCAGAGAGGTGGGTAGAGGTAGTCGCTAGACTGGGTGATTCTACCCAGCAGAGATCACCAGAGAGGTGGGTAGAGGTAGTAGCTAGACTGGGTGATTCTACCCAGCAGAGATCACCAGAGAGGTGGGTAGAGGTAGTAGCTAGACTGGGTGATTCTACCCAGCAGAAATCACCAGAGAGGTGGGTAGAGGTAGTAGCTAGACTGGGTGATTCTACCCAGCAGAGATCACTGCCAAGCCGCACTGCTTCTTGACACACTGCTCGCCTTAACCCGGAAACCAGCCGCACCAATTTGTCGGAGGAAACACCGTCCAGCTGGCGACTGAAATCAGCTTGCAGGCGCCCAGCCCGCCACAAGGAGTCACTAGAGCGCAATGGGACAAGGAAATCTCGGCCGGCCAAACCCTTCCCTAACCCGGACGACGATGAGCCAATTGTGCGCCGCCTCATGGGTCTCCCGGTCACGACACAGCCTGGGATCGAACCCGGGTCTGTAGTGACGCCTCAAGCGAAGCAGCGCCTAACAGGCTGACTACACCGCTCGCATCGCGTGCGCTGCAAAATACATTTAGAAATCTATATTATTCCATTATTGCTGCTCGCGCAAACGAGCGGCTGTGTTGCCAAGGGCTAAAATAGAAGTCAGTTCTATTTCTGACGCAGATCGAGCTGCAAGTCCTGCCTCTCCCATTTCCTCATTGGTTTATAGAAGCAGGTACCCACGTGCCATCTCCTCATTGGTTATACCCACGTGGGTAACTGAAAGACGAACAAGGTCAGTGGCGGTAATGCACCTAATTTATGAAAGTTGCCAATCGCAACATAAAGTCAAGAGAAGAAAAGGCCTGGAAGGAGGAGAGATGACTAGAAACGATTCTGTTGACCGTTTTACGTGTGGATTAATTGTTGGAGTCGAGGACCTTGTGCATTTCAGGTAAAATAACAACTCAATGTTTATATCCCAGGACAAATTAGCTAGCAACAGCAAGCTAGTTAAATAGGACAAATTAGCTAGCAAGTGCACGCTAGCTAGCTAAATTGCCATAAATGTTTAATGCTTTTTAGACCTGTCTCCAAATGAATGTAATTGGTTCAGAGTTTGTTTTGATATTTTAACCTGCGTGTCGTGATCGCGTTTGGTGTGGGGGGACAAAATACATTTATGTACGATGGCGCATGATGGCGCACACGCGCAGCCGGTGTGGGTTCCGTGTTAGACCGCTGCACCACTCGGGAGGACATCCATTCTGTTACAGCCACAGCTGCCCTACAGTTCCACCCAGACACAGCAAAGAGACCTGCACTTTAGTGTCTGGTATGGGGGTCAGGGGGTTTAGGCCTAGGTGAGGCAATCCTTCAGCAACCCCTCAACACTCAAACTCACAGACTCAGCACAGAGAACCATGGAGTAGAACTAGGCCTCGAACCTACACTATTAGCAACTACACCGTAGCTCAACCACAGCTGCCCTACAGTTCCACACAGATCTCAGATAGGTGGGTAGAGGTTGGAGATTGGGGTGGAACCAATAATGATGGACAGTAGGAGACAGCTCTTTTCTAGGACTTATCCTACAGCATGACACTTATTAAGGGTCTATACCTGTGGTAATAATGAGATGGTCCTGACTGTGGTCTTGTTGAGGGTCTACCTGTGGTAATAATGAGATGGTCCTGACTGTGGTCTAAGGGTCTATACCTGTGGTAATAATGAGATGGTCCTGACTGTGGTCTAAGGGTCTATACCTGTGGTAATAATGAGATGGTCCTGACTGTGGTCTAAGGGTCTATACCTGTGGTAATAATGAGATGGTCCTGACTGTGGTCTAAGGGTCTATACCTGTGGTAATAATGAGATGGTCCTGACTGTGGTCTAAGGGTCTACCTGTGGTAATAATGATGACTCACCTGAGTTGAGATTGTAGTTTCCCAGCCTTGCTGATAAAGTCTTCCCAGATGGGGTAGCTGTTCTGTGGAAACAAACACAAAGTACAGGAATATCAGAACATCTTGTTTTCCCTGAGCACAACATCTGTCAGAAACACAAAACAACATGATAACAAAACACACACACAGAAAAAACACTTTAAAAAAAAAACTTGGTCGTCCCATTGAGGTAAAAAAAAACTTGGTCGTCCCATTGAGGTAAAAAAAAACTTGGTCGTCCCATTGAGGTAAAAAAAACCTTGGTCGTCCCATTGAGGTAAAAAAAAACTTGGTCGTCCCATTGAGGTAAAAAAAAAACATTGGAAAAAAAACTTGGTCGTCCCATTGAGGTAAAAAAAAAAAACTTGGTCGTCCCATTGAGGTAAAAAAAAAAAACTTGGTCGTCCCATTGAGGTAAAAAAAAACTTGGTCGTCCCATTGAGGTAAAAAAAAAAAACTTGGTCGTCCCATTGAGGTAAAAAAAACTTGGTCGTCCCATTGAGGTAAAAAAAAACTTGGTCGTCCCATTGAGGTAAAAAAAAACCTTGGTCGTCCCATTGAGGTAAAAAAAAACTTGGTCGTCCCATTGAGGTAAAAAAAAAACTTGGTCGTCCCATTGAGGAAAAAAAAACTTGGTCGTCCCATTGAGGTAAAAAAAACTTGCTATTTTCCAAGCCAGACCTGCTCATCAAAGTGACGATGGACTAACCTATTAGACTTTATATTGACTATATTTTGTGAACACACAGTAATAAACACACAGTAATGAACACACAGTAATGAACAGACGGTAATGAACACACGGTAATGAACACACGGTAATGAACAGACGGTAATGAACACACAGTAATGAACACACAGTAATGAAAACACACAGTAATGAAAACACACAGTAATGAAAACACACAGTAATGAACACACAGTAATGAAAACACAGTAATGAACACACAGTAATGAACACACAGTAATGGAGGGCCCTCCCCCACCCTCCATTCGGCAAATCTGACCACGATTCCATCTTGCTCCTCCCCTCCTATAGGCAGAAACTCAAACAGGAAGCACCTGTCTTGAGTACTATTCAACGCTGGACTGACAAATTGGAATCAACGGTTCAAGATCGTTTTGATCACGCGGACTGGGATATGTTCAGAGTAGCTTCAGAGAATATTGTCGACACATATACCGATACGGTGAATGAGTTTATCAGGAAGTGCATAGGAGATGTTGTACCCACTGTGACTATTAAAACCTACCCCAGCCAGAAACCGTGGAGAGATGGGAGCATTTGCGCAAAACTGAAAGCCCGAACCACCGCATTTAACCAGGGCAAGACTGGGAATATGGAAGAATACACACAGTGGAGTTATTCCCTCTGCAAAGCAGTCAAGCAGACTAAACGTCGTTATAGGGACAAAGATGAGTCCCAGTTCAACGGCTCAGACACGAGACGTATGCGGCAGGGTCTACAGACAATCACGGATTATAAAAGGAAAACCAACCACGTCGTGGACACCGACGTCTTGCTTCCGGACAGCCTGAACATATTCTTTGCTCGCTTTGAGGATAATACAGTGCCACCGACGCGGCCCGCTAATAAGGACTGTGGGCTCTCCTTCTCCGTGGCCGATGTGAGTAAGACATTTAAGCGTGTTAACCCTCGCAAGGCTGCCGGCCCAGACGGCATCCCTAGCCGCGTCCTCAGAGCATGCGCAGACCAGCTGGCTGGTGTGTTTCACAGATATAGTCAATCTCTCCCAGTCTGCTGTCCCCACATGCTTCAAGATGGCCACCATTACCCCTGTACCTAAGAAAGCAAAGGTAATTGAACTAAATGACTATCCCCGTAGCATTCACCTCTGTCATCATGAAGTGCTTTGAGAGACTAGTCAAGGATCATATCACCTCCACCTTACCGGTCACCCTAGATACACACACTTCAATTTGCTTACCACCCTAATAGGTCCACAGACGATGCAATCACCATCACACTACACACTGCCCTAACCCATCTGGACAAGAGGAATACCTATGTGAGAATGCTGTTCATTGACTGTAGTTCAGCATTCAACACCATAGTATCCTCCAAGCTCATCATCAAGCTCGAGGCCCTGGGTCCAAACCCCGCCCTGTACAACTGGGTCCTGGACTTCCTGATGGGCTGCACCCAGCTGGTGAAGGTAGGAAACAACACCTTCACTTCACTGATCCTCAACACTGAGGCCCCACAAGGGTGCATGCTCAGCCCCCTTCTGTACTCCCTGTTCATCCATGACTGCGTGGCCAAGCACACCTCCAACTCAATCATCAAGTTTACAGACAACACAACAGTAGTAGGCTTGATTACCAACAACGAGACAGCCTACAGGGAGGAGGTGAGGGCTCTGGGAGTGTGGTGTCAGGACAATATCCTCTCACTCAACGTCAACAAAACTAAGGAGATGATTGTGGACTTCAGGAAACAGCAGAGGGAGCACCACCCTATCCACATCAGTGGGACCGCAGTGGAAAAGGTGGAAAACTTGAAGTTCCTCGGTGTACACATCACTGACCAACTGAAATGGTCCGCCCACACAGACAGCGTGGTGAAGGAGGCGCAACAGCACCTTTTCTTTTTTTTCTTTCGACGAAGGAGTCATGTGTCCTCCGAAACGCGACCCGACCAAGCTGCACTGCTTCTTAACACAGCGCGCATGCAACCCGGAAGCCAGCCGCACCAATGTGTCGGAGGAAACACTGTGCACCTGGCAACGTTGGTTAGCGTGCACTGCGCCCGGCCCGCCACAGGAGTCGCTGGTGCGCGATGAGACAAGGATATCCCTACCGGCCAAACCCTCCCTAACCCGGACGACGCTAGGCCAATTGTGCGTCGCCCCACGGACCTCCCGGTCGCGGCCGGTAGCGGCAGAGCCTGGGTGCGAACCCAGAGTCTCTGGTGGCACAGCTACTGGTACCACTGCGCCACCCGGGAGGCCCTCAACAGCACCTTTTCAACCTCAGGAGGCTAAAGGCATTTGGCTTAACACCTAAAACCCTCACAAACGTTTACAGATGAACAATTGAGAGCATCCTGTTGGGCTGTATCACCGCCTGGTACGGCAACTGCACCGCCCACAACCGCAAAGCTCTCCGGAGGGTGGTGCGGTCTGCCCAGCGCATTACTGGGGGAAAACTTTCAGCCCCCCTGGACACCTACAGCACCCGATGTCACAGGAAGGCCAAAAAGATCATCAAGGACAACAACCACCCGAAGCCATAGGAAGGCCAAAAAGATCATCAAGGACAACAACCACCCGATGCCACAGGAAGGCCATAAAGATCATCAAGGACAACAACCACCCGATGCCACAGGAAGGCCATAAAGATCATCAAGGACAACCACCCAAACCACTGCCTGTTCGCCCCGCTATAATCCAGAAGACGAGGTCAGTACAGGTGCATCATAGCAGGCACCGAGAGACTGAAAACAGCTTCTATCTCAAGGTCACCAGACTGCTAAACAGTCATCTCCAGCACATCAGAGACTGCTGCCTATAGACATAGATTAGGAATCACTGGTCACTTTAAGGAAATGAAACACAAGCCACTTTAATAATGTTCCGTATCTAGCATTACTCATCTCATATGTATAAACTGTCTTCTATAAACTATTCTATGGTATATTAGTCACTTTTAAATTGTGTTTACATATTGCATCACCCATTTCATATGTATATACTGTATTCTATTCCATACTACAGCACTGACTGTTAAACAGTCATCTCCAGCACATCAGAGACTGCTGCCTATAGACATAGATTAGGAATCACTGGCCACTTTAAGGAAATGAAACACTAGCCACTTTAATTATGTCTCCGTATCTTGCAATACTCATCTCATATGTATATACTGTATTCTATACTATTCTACGGTATCTTAGTCACTTTAATTGTGTGTAAATATTGAAACACCCATCTCATATGTATATACTGTATTCTATACTATGTCACTATATCCTAGTCCAATGCTGCTCTGACATGTATGTATAGATATCCTTAATCCATTCCTTACTTAGATTTACCTGTATTTTGGGTATATGTTGTGAAACTGTTAGATATTACTGCACTGTCGGAGCTAGAAGGACAAGCATTTCGCTACACCCACAATAACATCTGCTAAACACGTGTAAGTGACCAATAAAATGTGATTGGAGTTGAGTAGTGTAATAGTCAGACTACGCTGCCATCCGGGAGGCTGAGGAGAAGATAAGTAAGGATGCTGTGTCTGAAAATGATTTGTAGCATTAGTGACCTTAGGAATGTCACCCTGTGTAACACTATACCGCCATAACACAGGAGACAGAGAGAGTAAGGGAGAGAGAGAGAGAGAGAGAAAGAGAGAAGGAGAGAGGAGAGAAAGAGAGAGAAAGAAAGAGAGAGAAAGAGAGAGGAGAGAAAGAGAGAGGAGAGAAAGAGAGAGAGAGAAAGAGAGGAGAGAAAGAGAGAGAGAAAGAAAGAGAGAGAAAGAGAGAGATAGAGAAAGAGAGAACGAAACACACACCTATACAAACACACACAGCTCCTTAGCATCAGTAGCCGATTAATATTTCAAGAGCCTTGAAGGCAGAGAGACCTCCTGCTGAACAATAACCTAGATACCCACAGCAACAACAGATTCAGAGGTGAAGAATATAGATGTTATAGCATAACAGTGCATTTGACAGGGGAAGAAAACACCCAAGCCTCATCCATGGATAACCCCGATCTAGTATTTTTTGTTTGCCTCCATAAACTTCAGTCATCTGGCTTCATAGCTCTCTGTTCAACCTGAAGAGAAAGCAAGCAGCTAGCCATGACATGATGATGATGCATGCCTTGTCATTATCTGAAACAAGTGTCAAAAAAATAACAGACAGCCAGTTAACATTATCTACTTAGCTATTAGCTAACCTTAGTGGCCATTCCTACAGCACAGGTTACTGAATGAGTTCATATGGAGTTAGATAAGTAGCTATTAGCTATCTATCTAATGTACACTGTTATAAACACAATGATTCAGAAGGGGATAGGTTTGACTTACTTTCATGTCGCCTATCACACTCTGGAAAAGTCCCCCCAGTGCACTGCATTCCTTCTCAATAACAGACTCCATTTTTCCTGGACAACTGAGTAACTGGTCAGTCTGACGGTCAAGCTGGACAGCTCCTGAACTTAAAAGAGTTGAAAGAAAACCTCGGGCTCTTTGAATACAAATCCTGGGCTATTTGAATACAAATAATTTCGCTTTAGTTTACACTATTCACCGAACGAGTGGAAAAGAGCTTGACTTGATGCAGAAACTAATCAAAACCCGCTCCAGCCTTATAGAGCTGGATCGGCTCAGTCAAAAGCACTCGGACAAGAGGTGAGACTGAGAGAAGAATAGTCGCTGACGAGATTTAAAACCCAATCGCATCTCCACTCACGGTCCATGATTCTCCAAATGACACAATTCCCGAAACGTATTTAATACAACATGTATAGATATAGATCCGATATTCAACGTAAACAACAAAATGATCTACTCAAGCACATTCCAACAACAGCTCCGTCTCAGAAGCTCAATGTATTACAATGCAATTTCAGCTGGTCGAGTCTGGAGACTATGAAGATCTCAATTCAAAACATACTCCTCGCGTCCTCTCTGCTCTCTCCTCGTCTCCTTCTCAAAGCCCATTGGAGGAGAAGGTAAGAGGGGCGGGACCTCTGACTTTCTCATCCAATGGGTTTCAGAGAAGGAGACCACGGGAGCGCAGAGAGGACGCGAGGAGTATACTATCTTCCCTAAAGGTACAGAGCGCATACCCGAATAGCGAAATTGCACCCCCCTCCTGGCTTTGACGCGTGTGTTGGCTTCTTGCCTTTTTGCTCGAGATAGTTTATAAAAGGAACTACTGACTGATTTCTATCTTTCTCAACTCATCATAACTGCTATTTAAAACGGTAGAGAATATTATTTCCGGTTTAGCAACAAAATTGTTAATGGAAATCTACAAAAACACTATACTCACACTCACACACACTAACTACACCGACACTCTCACACAAAACCTACTACACACATTCACATACTGTACACTACTGCCGCGTTCAAAACAACTGTGAACTCGGACAAAATAAGAGGTCAAATCATGACGTCAAATCATGACGTCATTGAGCTTCAGGCCCGAGTTCCGGAGATGGAATTCCTAGTTGGATGCCCGTTCAAATTGATTTTTTGACACTCGGAGCTTTCCCCCCGAGTTCACAGCAGTGGCGATTTTAGCATGGAAATATTGGTGAGGCAAACAATTGTATGTTTTATTTATTTATGCCAGCAAAGCCACTACACAACACTACACAATACATTAATTGCACTATAACGGTGACATACAATGGTGTAAAGTACTTAAGTAAAAAATACTTTAAAGTACTACTTAAGTCGTTTTTTTGAGTATCTGTACTTTACTTTACTATTTATATTTTTTATGACTTTTACTTATACTTCACTACATTCCTGAAGGAAATAATAACATAGCTAATATGGCTGATTTGCTTAAACAAATGTGGTTTCTATTGACAATTGACATGTACAAACTATGGCATAAGGGGACAACGAGCGGATAAGAGGCAATCCGTAATTTCGATAAAGACCTTAATGAGTGAGCTGGGACGGATGTAGTCAATATAACTATTTGTTCAACACTTTTGAAATGTACAGCGACAGAATTCAGAACATGGGCCATTCTTACAGTATTCTCCCTGTACACCAAGTCAGAGCCATAGGATAAATAAAGGCATATATTTTTTTATTTTACCTTCATTTAACTAGGCAAGTCAGTTAAGAACAAATTAGCTTCACTCTTGTGTATTTTATTTGTCTTTGTCGCGTGTTAATATTATTTTGTTTAACTCGGCATCATTGGGTTGTATTCTGGGTCATGTGACAAATACTATTTATTTTGTAGTGGAGGAGGGCAACAACATTAACAAACGTGTGGTCCTGAGCAAAGACTTATTGTTCAGATTTGAAGGGGTCTAGTGACATCTAGTGGTCAACACATGCATAGCCTGTGAGGTGGTTAATGGAAACACAATTTCACCTGTATTTGGAAAACAGTATAAAAGTGGGACAAAGAGTACAAATGTGTAGGCATTGGGGTAAAAATGAGGACAAACATTTTGCAAAGTATGAGGTTTCCCCCAAGACTAATGGTTTGTCTGGATGGGCTCATTTCAGACACATAAAATTAGTACTTGTCTCCCTTCACCAACAGATGTCTCCCTAGACTTTGAAAATGGACTCGTCACAATTGCAAGTTGGGATTCTTGGGACATACATACCATAAAGCCTAACCCTAACCTTAACCCCTATCCTATCCTACCCTACCCTTACCTAACCTTAACCATAACCTTTGGTATTTGGTATGTTATTAGGATTCCCAATTAGCTGTTGAGAAAGCAGCAGCTACTCTTCCTGGGGTCCAACACAGAACATGAACCATGACATAATACAGAACATTATTAGACAACAGCTCAAGGACAGAACTATATCAACACCTTAATAACCCTTAACCCTTAACCATTTTAAATATCAACTTCAACGGGGTGACGTCAGAGTTGGGACATCCCAAGAATCCCATTTAGAACATGTCTCATATTACACGAAACGTTTAGGCTACATAATGTGACTTTTCTATGTACATGGATTACACAGGTCAAACTAAACCAGTCGTCTATTAGACTGTCCACCTCCAAAGAGCAGGCGATGTAGACCTATTCATGGAAACCAGAAGCAGTTAGCTTGTCTGTCTAGACTGAGACAGAGAGCAGGCTTGTCTGTCTAGACTGAGACAGAGAGCAGGCTTGTCTGTCTAGACTGAGACAGAGAGCAGGATTGTCTGTCTAGACTGAGACAGAGAGTAGGCTTGTCTGTCTAGACTGAGACAGAGAGTAGGCTTGTCTGTCTAGACTGAGACAGAGAGCAGGCTTGTCTGTCTAGACTGAGACAGAGAGTAGGCTTTTCCGTCTAGACTGAGACAGACAGCAGGCTTGTCCGTCTAGACTGAGACAGAGAGTAGGCTTGTCCGTCTAGACTGAGACAGAGAGTAGGCTTGTCCGTCAAAGACTGAGACAGATAGCAGTCTTGTCTGTCTAGACTGAGACAGAGAGTTGACTGAAACAGAGAGTAGACTGAGACAGAGAGTAGACTGAGACAGAGAGTAGGCTTGTCCGTATAGACTGAGACAGAGAGTAGACTGAGACAGAGAGCAGGCTTGTCCGTCTAGACTGAGACAGAGAGCAGGCTTGTCCGTATAGACTGAGACAGAGAGTAGGCTTGTCCGTCTAGACTGAGACAGAGAGTAGGCTTGTCCGTCTAGACTGAGACAGAGAGTAGGCTTGTCCGTCTAGACTGAGACAGAGAGTAGGCTTGTCCGTCTAGACTGAGACAGAGAGTAGGCTTGTCCGTCTAGACTTGAGACAGAGAGTAGGCTTGTCTGTCTAGACTGAGACAGAGAGTAGGCTTGTCCGTCTAGACTGAGACAGGGAGTAGGCTTGTCCGTCTAGACTAGGCTTGTCCGTCTAGACTGAGACAGAGAGTAGGCTTGTCCGTCTAGACTGAGACAGAGAGTAGGCTTGTCCGTCTAGACTGAGACAGAGAGTAGGCTTGTCCGTCTAGACTGAGACAGAGAGTAGGCTTGTCTGTCTAGACTGAGACAGAGAGTAGGCTTGTCCGTCTAGACTGAGACAGAGAGTAGGCTTGTCCGTCTAGACTGAGACAGAGAGTAGGCTTGTCTGTCTAGCCTGAGACAGATAGCAGGCTTGTCTGTCTAGACTGAGACAGAGAGTAGACTGAGACAGAGAGTAGGCTTGTCTGTCTAGACTGAGACAGAGAGTAGGCTTGTCTGTCTAGACTGAGACAGAGAGTAGGCTTGTCCGTCTAGACTGAGACAGAGAGTAGGCTTGTCCGTCTAGACTGAGACAGAGAGTAGGCTTGTCTGTCTAGCCTGAGACAGATAGCAGGCTTGTCTGTCTAGACTGAGACAGAGAGTAGGCTTGTCTGTCTAGACTGAGACAGATAGCAGATAGGCTTGTCTGTCTAGACTGAGACAGGGTAGCTGGTCCTCCTCTAGAGTAGGCTTGGTAGCTGACAGTCCTCTGTCTGGACTGAGACAGATAGCAGGCTTGGTAGCTGGCTTGTCTCGAGACTGAGACTAGGGGAGGTAGCTGGTTCTCCTCTAGACTGAGGGGTAGCTGGTCCTCCTCTGAGGGAGGTAGCTGGTCCTCCTCTAGGGGGTAGCTGGTCCTCCTCTAGGGGGGTAGCTGGTCCTCAAATAGGGAGGTAGCTGGTCCTCCTCTAGGTAGGGGGGTAGCTGGTCCTCTAGGGAGGTAGCTGGTCCTCCTCTAGGGGGTAGCTGGTCCTCCTCTAGGGGGTAGCTGGTCCTCCTCTAGGGGGTAGCTGGTCCTCCTCTAGCTTGTCCTCAAATAGGGGGTAGCTGGTCCTCCTCTAGGGGGTAGCTGGTCCTCTAGGGAGGTAGCTGGTCCTCTCTTGGGGGTAGCTGGTCCTCCTCTAGGGGGTAGCTGGTCCTCCTCTAGGGGGTAGCTGGTCCTCCTCTGGTCCTCCTCTAGGGAGGTAGCTGGTTCTCCTCTAGGGGGTAGCTGGTCCTCCTCTAGGGAGGTAGCTGGTTCTCCTCTAAGGGAGGTAGCTGGTTCTCCTCTAGGGGGTAGCTGGTCCTCCTCTGGTGAGGTAGCTGGTCCTCCTCTAGGGGGTAGCTGGTCCTCCTCTAGGGAGGTAGCTGGTCCTCCTCTAGGGGGTAGCTGGTCCTCCTCTAGGGGGTAGCTGGTCCTCCTCTAGAGGGTAGCTGGTCCTCCTCTAGGGGGTAGCTGGTCCTCCTCTAGGGGGGTAGCTGGTCCTCTTCTAACTATGTTGATATTTATCACACATTTTAGTTTCAGAGCTCAGCTAAAAAAGTGTGAACTTTTTTTTTGTATTTCTGTTCAGTTCTATTTGTGGACCACAGGAAGGGCTTCTGCATGTACAGCGGCTAATGTTGCTCCTCATCAACTAAACTAAACCATTCAAATCAAATCAAAATGTATTGGTCACATACACATGGTTAGCAGATATTGCGAGTGTAATGAAATGATTGTGCTTCTAGTTCCGACAGTGCAGTAATATCTAACAGGGAATCTAACAATTCCACAACAACTACCTAATACACACAAATCTAAGTAAAGGAATGGAATAAGAATATATACATATAAATACTGTATATGGATGAGCAATGACAGAGCAGCACAGGCAAGATGCAATAGGCGGTATAAAATACAATATATACATATGAGATGAGTAATGCAAGATATGTAAACACTATTAAAGTGGCATTATTAAAGTGACTAGTGATCCATTTTTTAAAGTGGCCGATTAGTCTGTATGTAGGCAGCTGCCTCTCTTAGTTAGTGATGGCTGTATAACATTCTGATGGCCTTGAGATTCTATATGCATTCTGAGCGTTTTGTCAGTAACATAAAGACAGCATCTGACACAATATAGAGTTTTTCTCCAACATCCAATGAACGTCCTGTCAAGTGTTTTTTTAATTTGATTATTTTTATCCAATTAGATCAGCGCATGGTTTTATCATCTGCTTACAGGAAATCCCCCAAGATGTATCGAGGTCATATCAGACTCAGAGATCCTGTCACGAAACAGAAAATAAAGTGAATGTATCTGTTTTGTACCGTAGCAGTTTGTTGTTTCCTTTCTGTATCCAGGCGATGTAGGGCAACACACCAGATGTTGATGACTAAACCATGTTTGTTCTGTCAGGTGGACGCTGATTGAGATATCCCACCCACCCAACCACTCCTGAATGAATGAATGCGTTTCTATGGTGACCTAAACTCTCAACTGGAGCACACGCTGCTTTCACTTCATTACACCTACGTTCCAAATGGAACCCTATTCCCTATATAGTGCACTACTTTAGACCAGAGTCCTATGGAACCCTATTCCCTATATAGTGCACTACTTTAGACCAGAGTCCTATGGAACCCTATTCCCTATATAGTGCACTACTTTTGACCAAAGCCCCACGAGCCACTCCCCTACACAACATTTACACAACGACTCTCTCATCTGTCCATTGATGGATCTGAATACAGCTGGAATATTTTCAAGGAGTTCTAGTTTTAGATAACCAGTTTGTTTACCACAATCAAATCAAATCAAATTTTATGAGTACTGTAGTATACTTCCCTCTCTCTCCCAGCAAACAGACCATACAAACCATTACTGTAGTATACTTCCCTCTCTCTCCCAGCAAACAGACCATACAAACCATTACTGTAGTATACTTCCCTCTCTAACCCAGCAAACAGACCATACAAACCATTACTGTAGTATACTTCCCTCTCTAACCCAGCAAACAGACCATACAAACCATTACTGTAGTATACTTCCCTCTCTAACCCAGCAAACAGACCATACAAACCATTACTGTAGTATACTTCCCTCTCTAACCCAGCAAACAGACCATACAAACCATTACTGTAGTATACTTCCCTCTCTAACCCAGCAAACAGACCATACACACCATTACTGTAGTATACTTCCCTCTCTAACCCAGCAAACAGACCATACACACAGGCAATATTGTACACACTAATGTTAAATGTATCTGGAAAATAGTACACAACTCCAAGTGCCACTATTCTGGATTTAATTATCATTGTTAAACATCATCATATAATATTAAAAACAGCAACTCACCTAATGTACAATACAGTACTACACTTACATGCAAATTGCCCAATAGCCAGCTATGCCCAGGCCAACAAAACACAACGAGAAAAATATAAGCATCATTCACAACACAGTCTTGAACATTGAGCCTTCTCCTGCTTTTTCAAATAGATACACTTTAATTTACCAGTAGGCTACCTGTATTATTCTGTATTAATTTACCAGTAGGCTACCTGTATTATTCTGTATTCATTTACCAGTAGGCTACCAGTATTAATTTACCAGTAGGCTACCTGTATTATTCTGTATTCATTTACCAGTAGGCTACCTGTATTATTCTGTATTCATTTACCAGTAGGCTACCTGTATTATTCTGTATTAATTTACCAGTAGGCTGTATTATTCTGTATTATTATAGGCTACCTGTATTCATTTACCAGTAGGCTACCTGTATTCATTTCAGTAGGCTACCTTCATTTCATTTACCAGTAGGCTACCTGTATTATTCTGTATTCATTTACCAGTAGGCTACCTGTATTATTCTGTATTCATTTACCAGTAGGCTACCTGTATTATTCTGTATTCATTTACCAGTAGGCTACCTGTATTATTCTGTATTCATTTGCCAGTAGGCTACCTGTATTATTCTGTATTCATTTACCAGTAGGCTACCTGTATTATTCTGTATTCATTTGCCAGTAGGCTACCTGTATTATTCTGTATTTATTTACCAGTAATCTACCTGTATTATTCTGTATTAACGTGAATCTATCACAAGAAAATATAATTGATATCATTCAGAACAGTGCTTGTTCTACAACATGCTAAAACAAACAATGGCAGCTGTTGTCTTCTTTGTTTTTGAAGATTGGACATAAAGTTCTGGGTGTTCTGGATGCATCACAGTGAGGGGAAGGATCCATTCTGGGTGTTCTGGATGTATCAGAGTGAGGGGAAGGATCCGTTCTGGTTGTTCTGGATGCATCACAGTGAGGGGAAGGATCCGTTCTGGTGTTCTGGATTCAGAGTGAGGGAAGGATCCGTTCTGGTTGTTCTGGATGCATCAGTGAGGGGAAGGATCCGTTCTGGGTGTTCTGGATGCATCACAGTGAGGGGAAGGATCCGTTCTGGGTGTTCTGGATGTATCAGAGTGAGGGGAAGGATCCGTTCTGGGTGTTCTGGATGTATCAGAGTGAGGGGAAGGATCCGTTCTGGGTGTTCTGGATGCATCAGAGTGAGGGGAAGGATCCGTTCTGGGTGTTCTGGATGTATCAGAGTGAAGGGAATGATCAGTAGTTAGAGGTCTTCTCTGCATGGGGAAGACTAGGCCTTATTGGGCTTCATTCCCAGGCACAGCGCCAGCTCATTCCTCTGGATCTTTCCATCTTTGTTGACGTCACAGTGTCCCAGCAGCATAGCCCTCAGTTTGTCCAGCTCTGGACCAGTGATGCTGGGCTGGATGGAAGATCAACAGGTAAAACACATTAGTCGTGAAACTATGTTTAGATGTATTTCATCTTGCACAGAAATTGCTCTACCGGGACAATAAAGATCTATTGAATGTGTGGGCTAAAGTTATCGTATTCTGTAAGTTCAATGAGGTCAAGAGGTGAAGGTCAAGGAGCATTCCATCTGTTGTAGATGGATACAGAGGACACTGGACACAATATATGTCCTTTAGGACAGAGGACACTGGACACAATAGATGTCCTTATGGCCAGCCAGGACAGAGAACACTGGACAGAGTAGATGTCCTTATGGCCAACCAGGACAGAGAACACAATAGATGTCCTTAGGGCCAGCCAGGATAGAAGACACTGGACACAATAGATGTCATTAGGGCCAGACAGGACAGAGGACACTGTACACAGTAGATGTCCTTAGGGCCAGCCAGGACAGAGAACACTGGACACAGTAGATGTCCTTAGGGCCAGCCAGGACAGAGGACACAGTAGATGTCCTTATGGCCAGACAGGACAGAGGACACTGGACACAGTAGATGTCCTGGACACAATAGATGTCCTTTTGGCCAACCAGGACAGAGTACACAATAGATGTCCTTTTTAATTGGACCTTTATTTAACTAGGCAAGTCAGTTAAGAACAAATTCTTATTTTACAATGACGGCCTAGGAACTGTGGGTTAACTGCCTGTTCAGGGGCAGAACGACAGATTTGTACCTTGTCAGAAGACACTGGACACAATAGATGTCCTTATGGCCAGCCAGGTCAGATGTTCATAACAACATACACAACAGGTAGCATGTTAAGACTGACTCATAAAGATATACAACACAACAGGATAAAACAACAGACACTTTATTCTACCTTTCCCAACACAATATTGTCCCACATGACCTTTACAAAGACATATAGTCGATTATAATAGGAGCATGTATTGTCCCATGTTATGACCTTTAAATACACATGACCTTTAATCGACATATTGTCGATTATAATAGGAGCATGTTTGTGGCACATTCATAAAGATATTGTCTGATATTCTTCCCCACAACTTACCCTGACCAGTTCCATCATGTCTTTTACAAAGCCATCCACCTCTGGTCCTTCCAAAGCTCCGGTGTTACTCTGACCAATGGGGAAGAGACAACATAGAACTCATTAAAAGCTCCGATGTTACTCTGACCAATGGGAAGAGACAACATAGAACTCATTAAAAGCTCCGATGTTACTCTGACCAATGGAGAAGAGACAACATAGAACTCATTAAAAGCTCCGGTGTTACTCTGACCAATGGAGAAGAGACAACATAGAACTCATTAAAAGCTCCGGTGTTACTCTGACCAATGGAGAAGAGAGAACATAGAACTCATTAAAAGAGCATCATGCCAAAATTCTAATCTCTCTTCTCTGAAGGCAGACCAAACATCCTTGTTTTGCAACTCGTATTTAATTTACAGACCACATAGAGGAAGCAGTTGCCCTGCAAATCAAATCTAACATCCCAGCCCCGAGGGTACTCTGTCTGTACTCACAACATCATAGTGGTTGAATATTTTGTCAAAGTCTCTCTTTCTGTCTTCTTGACTGGAGGCCTGTAAACAGAGTCAATTTATGGTTAGTTTCATTTTCCATCTTCCTAGGAAGATTTAGCAGAGTAATGTAATGAACATTAGGAGAAACACATCAACTGAACTCACATCCATTTTGAACTGTAGCATGAAATTCTCTTCTAGAGCCAGGATCCTAAAGGAAAACAGGAAATAAACAACAGTTTGATCAAGCAAAACAACACAGTCAGAAAAGGTATTGGTACTACAATATACAGTCAATCAGAAGTACCTGACCAAACGGTTCAGTATTCAGAATTGTAATAGAGTCAATTAGAAGTACCTGACCAAACGGTTCAGTATTCAGAATTGTAATAGAGTCAATTAGAATTACCTGACCAAACGGTTCAGTATTCAGAATTGTAATAGAGTCAATTAGAATTACCTGACCAAACGGTTCAGTATTCAGAATTGTAATAGAGTCAATTAGAATTACCTGACCAAACGGTTCAGTATTCAGAATTGTAATAGAGTCAATTAGAATTACCTGACCAAACGGTTCAGTATTCAGAATTGTAATAGAGTCAATTAGAAGTACCTGACCAAACGGTTCAGTATGCAGAATTGTAATAGAGTCAATCAGAAGTACCTGACCAAACGGTTCAGTATTCAGAATTGTAATAGAGTCAATTAGAAGTACCTGACCAAACGGTTCAGTATGCAGAATTGTAATAGAGTCAATCAGAAGTACCTGGACAAATCGTTCAGTATCCAGAATTGTAATAGAGTCAATCAGAAGTACCTGGACAAATCGTTCAGATCCAAGCGACCGTCCTTATTTTTGTCAAAAATCTTCATCTGTTAGAAAAAAAGGAATTGATGCATAATAAAACATGTGCCATTTTAGACCAACGGAGATATTAAATATATTTAGCGATTACTGGTTTCCCTGCTTAAAAAAGACAACTAAACATGTTTGTCAATGGTTCAGATCTGAGCACAAATAAACACATGCTGACGCATGTTAGCGTTTTTCATTATGAATCTTCTGGGGGCAGCTCTGCAGAGTGGTCACTAGCTGGCAGAGACTAAATTAAACCCAACCCTAACCTTAACCACACTGCTAAGCCTAATGCCTAACCCTAACCTTAACCACACTGCTAAGCCTAATGCCTAACCTTAACCACACTGCTAAGCCTAATGCCTAACCTTAACCACACTGCTAAGCCTAATGCCTAACGCCTAACCTTAACCACACTGCTAAGCCTAATGCCTAACGCCTAACCTTAACCTTAACCACACTGCTAAGCCTAATGCCTAACCCTTACCTTAACCACACTGCTAAGCCTAATGCCTAACCCTAACCTTAACCACACTGCTAAGCCTAATGCCTAACCCTAACCTTAACCACACTGCTAAGCCTAATGCCTAACCCTAACCTTAACCACACTGCTAAGCCTAATGCCTAACCCTAACCACACTGCTAAGCCTAATGCCTAACCCTAACCTTAACCACACTGCTAAGCCTAATGCCTAACCCTAACCACACTGCTAAGCCTAATGCCTAACCCTAACCTTAACCACACTGCTAAGCCTAATGCCTAACCCTAACCACACTGCTAAGCCTAATGCCTAACCCTAACATTAACCACACTGCTAAGCCTAATGCCTAATGCCTAACCTTAACCACACTGCTAAATCTAATGCCTAACCCTAACCTTAACCACACTGCTAAGCCTAATGCCTAACCCTTACCTTAACCACACTGCTAAGCCTAATGCCTAACCTTAACCACACTGCTAACCCTAATGCCTAACCCTAACCTTAACCACACTGCTAAGCCTAATGCCTAACGCCTAACCTTAACCACGCTGCTAAGCCTAATGCCTAACCTTAACCACACTGCTAAGTCTAATGCCTAACCCTAACCTTAACCACACTGCTAAGCCTAATGCCTAACCCTTACCTTAACCACACTGCTAAGCCTAATGCCTAACCTTAACCACACTGCTAACCCTAATGCCTAACGCCTAACCTTAACCTTAACCTTAACCACACTGCTAAGCCTAATGCCTAACCCTAACCACACTGCTAAGCCTAATGCATAAACCTAACCTTAACCACATGTTTGTTTTCATACATTTTACAATATAGGCAATTTTGACTTTGGTGATGCCAGACCAGGCCAGGGTGAGAGACGAAATGGGGTGATGCCAGACCAGGCCAGGATGAGAGACGGAACGGGGTGATGCCAGACCAGGCCAAGGTGAGAGACAGAACAGGGTGATGCCAGACCAGGCCAAGGTGAGAGACAGACAGGGTGATGCCAGACCAGGCCAGGATGAGAGACGGAATGGGGTGATGCCAGACCAGGGCAGGATGAGAGACGGAACAGGGTGATGCCAGACCAGGCCAGGGTGAGAGACAGAACGGGGTGATGCCAGACCAGGCCAGGGTTAGAGACGGAACGGGCTGATACCAGACCAGCTCAAGGTGAGAGACAAAACAGGGTGATGCCAGACCAGGCCAGGATGAGAGATGGAACAGGGTGATGCCAGACCAGGCCAGGGTGAGAGACAGAACGGGGTGATGCCAGACCAGGCCAGGATGAGATATAGAACGGGGTGATACCAGACCAGGCCAGGGTAGGAGACAGACAGGGCAGGGTAGGAGACAGACACGGTGATACCAGACCAGGCCAGGGTGAGAGACAGACAGGGTGATGCCAGACCAGGCCAAGGTGAGAGACAGAACAGGGTGATTCCAGACCAGGCCAGGGTGAGAGACAGACAGGGCAGGATGAGAGACAGACAGGGTGATACCAGACCAGGCCAGGGTAGGAGACAGGCAGGGCAGGTGATAGACAGACAGGGCAGGGTGAGAGACAGAACGGGGTGATTCCAGACCTGGCCAGGGTAGGATACAGACAGGGCAGGGTGAGAGACAGACAGGGTGATACCAGACCAGGCCACGGTAGGAGACAGACAGGGCAGGGTGAGAGACAGACAGGGTGATGCCAGACCAGGCCAGGGTAGGAGACAGACAGGGCAGGGTAGGAGACAGGGCAGGGTGAGAGACAGACAGAGTGAATCGGTAGGAGAGGTGTGACAGTCTCCCGCCAGACACTGGGAATCTAATATCTCAGTCTGTTAGATGAGATGATTAATACAGCTGGACAGAGTCATCTGCTGCTGGCTGCCACAACACAGCCCTGTCACAGTCCCAAATGACTCCCTATTCCCTATATAGTGTACTACTTTTGCCCAGGACCCATAAGGAATATGAAGACATTTTCTCCTCAGGGAAGTCCATTTAAAGTTAGATCGTTTTCAGAGAAGGGAACAAGCCTCAGGGTATAGATAAGACTGGAAAAACCAGTCGGTGACAGTATATTGCGATGCCCCTTTGACAGGAGTCTGGGAACAAGCCACATCGGGGCGGCAGGTAGCCTAGTGGTTAGAGTGTAGGGGCGGCAGGTAGCCTAGTGGTTAGAGTGTAGGGACGGCAGGTAGCCTAGTGGTTAGAGTGGAGGGATGGCAGGTAGCCTAGTGGTTAGAGTGTAGGGGCAGGCAGGTAGCCTAGTGGTTAGAGTGTAGGGGCAGGCAGGTAGCCTAGTGGTTAGAGTGTAGGGGCAGGCAGGTAGCCTAGTGGTTAGAGTGTAGGGGCGGCAGGTAGCCTAGTGGTTAGAGTGGAGGGATGGCAGGTAGCCTAGTGGTTAGAGTGTAGGGGCAGCAGGTAGCCTAGTGGTTAGAGTGTAGGGACGGCAGGTAGCCTAGTGGTTAGAGTGTAGGGACGGCAGGTAGCCTAGTGGTTAGAGTGTAGGGGCGGCAGGTAGCCTAGTGGTTAGAGTGTAGGGACGGCAGGTAGCCTAGTGGTTAGAGTGTAGGGACCGCAGGTAGCCTAGTGGTTAGAGTGTAGGGGGGCGGCAGGTAGCCTAGTGGTTAGAGTGTTGGGGCGGGCAGGTAGCCTAGTGGTTAGAGTGTTGGGGCGGGCAGGTAGCCTAGTGGTTAGAGTGTAGGGACGGCAGGTAGCCTAGTGGTTAGAGTGTTGGGGCGGGCAGGTAGCCTAGTGGTTAGAGTGGAGGGGCGGGCAGGTAGCCTAGTGGTTAGAGTGTAGGGACGGCAGGTAGCCTAGTGGTTAGAGTGTTGGGGCGGGCAGGTAGCCTAGTGGTTAGAGTGGAGGGGCGGCAGGTAGCCTAGTGGTTAGAGTGTAGGGGCGGCAGGTAGCCTAGTGGTTAGAGTGTAGGGGCGGCAGGTAGCCTAGTGGTTAGAGTGTAGGGGCGGCAGGTAGCCTAGTGGTTAGAGTGTAGGGGCGGCAGGTAGCCTAGTGGTTAGAGTGTAGGGGCGGCAGGTAGCCTAGTGGTTAGAGTGTAGGGACGGCAGGTAGCCTAGTGGTTAGAGTGTAGGGACGGCAGGTAGCCTAGTGGTTAGAGTGTAGGGGCGGGCAGGTAGCCTAATGGTTAGAGTGGAGGGACGGCAGGTAGCCTAGTGGTTAGAGTGGGGGACGGCAGGTAGCCTAGTGGTTAGAGTGTGGGGACGGCAGGTAGCCTAGTGGTTAGAGTGGAGGGATGGCAGGTAGCCTAATGGTTAGAGTGTAGGGGAGGCAGGTAGTCTAGTGGTTAGAGTGTAGGGATGGCAGGTAGCCTAATGGTTAGAGTGGAGGGACGGCAGGTAGCCTAGTGGTTAGAGTGTAGGGACGGCAGGTAGCCTAGTGGTTAGAGTGTAGGGGCGGGCAGGTAGCCTAATGGTTAGAGTGGAGGGACGGCAGGTAGCCTAGTGGTTAGAGTGTGGGGACGGCAGGTAGCCTAGTGGTTAGAGTGGAGGGACGGCAGGTAGCCTAATGGTTAGAGTGGAGGGACGGCAGGTAGCCTAGTGGTTAGAGTGTAGGGGAGGCAGGTAGTCTAGTGGTTAGAGTGTAGGGATGGCAGGTAGCCTAATGGTTAGAGTGTAGGGACGGCAGGTAGCCTAGTGGTTAGAGTGGAGGGACGGCAGGTAGCCTAATGGTTAGAGTGTAGGGGTGGCAGGGTAGCCTAGTGGTTAGAGTGTAGGGGCAGGCAGGTAGCCTAGTGGTTAGAGTGTAGGGGCAGGCTGTAATGAACATCACTGCAACCAGATCTACCTGATGAATCTATACCACGTTCAGTGACATGTTCAGGCACTCTGAAAGTACCACGAATGAGGTTCATTTACCCTGCATTAATGGTTCAAGAGACTGATGACTGCATTAGGTTGATTAGACGTAGTGCTTGAGTTATCTTATTTTACACACACTGGAGAGAGAGAGATTGTAAATCAGTGGGTGAGAGACTATAAAGACTGCATGTCATGGCCAAAAGGGACAGGAAGCATCCCAAGGCTGGCAACAGGAACCAAGAGGATATCTTTAGTACAGGCCCTATGTTCCTCCAGGAACCAAGAGGATATCTTTAGTACAGGCCCTATGTTCCTCCAGGAACCAAGATGATATCTTTAGTACAGGCCCTATGTTCCTCCAGGAACCAAGAGGATATCTTTAGTACAGGCCCTATGTTCCTCCAGGAACCAAGAGGATATCTTTAGTACAGGCCCTATGTTCCTCCAGGAACCAAGAGGATATCTTTAGTACAGGCCCTATGTTCCTCCAGGAACCAAGAGGATATCTTTAGTACAGGCCCTATGTTCCTCCAGGAACCAAGAGGATATCTTTAGTACAGGCCCTATGTTTCTCCAGGAACCAAGAGGATATCTTTAGTACAGGCCCTATGTTCCTCCAGGAACCAAGAGGATATCTTTAGTACAGGCCCTATGTTCCTCCAGGAACCAAGAGGATACCTTTAGTACAGGCCCTACGTTCCTCCAGGAACCAAGAGGATATATTTATCACCTCCAGGAACCAAGAAGAACACATTATCAGCGTTTGTTTTGAAATAGTATTTATTAATTATGAAATTATGAAAAATATGAATAAGATTCCACCAATGAGGCCACTAGGGGGCGATATGGTCATTTGACTACAGGAAAGGGCTACGAGACTGTTGTTTTACCATTGCGTCTGTGTACTCGTCCAGTTTGCTGGAGGACACAGCCTTCCCGTGCTGCTGGAACAAGTCCTTCAGGAAACCCTGTTTACAAAGAAGGAGAGAGGAAATAAAAATGGCATTGTTTATTGGTTTATTTCCTGATTCCCGGAAATCAGATCTAACATGGTTTATTGGTTTACTTCCTGATTCCCTGAAATCAGATCTAACATGGTTTATTGGTTTACTTCCTGATTCCCTGAAATGAGATCTAACATGGTTTATTTGTTTACTTCCTGATTCCCTGAAATCAGATCTAACATGGTTTGATAAATATAAAGACATAACCTTCTGTGTGTAGGAGTGGAGTTAAACAACATTACCTTCTGTGTGGGAGTGGGGTTAAACCACATTACCTTCTGTGTGCAGGAGTGGAGTTAAACAACATTACCTTCTGTGTAGGAGTGGGGTTTAACCACATTACCTTCTGTGTGTAGGAGTGGAGTTAAACCACATTACCTTCTGTGTGTAGCAGTGGAGTTAACATTACCTTCTGTGTGTAGGAGTGGAGTTAAACCACATTACCTTCTGTGTGTAGCAGTGGAGTTAAACAACATTACCTTCTGTGTGTAGGAGTGGGGTTAAACCACATTACCTTCTGTGTGTAGGAGTGGAGTTAAACAACATTACCTTCTGTGTGTAGGAGTGGAGTTAGACAACATTACCTTCTGTGTGTAGGAGTGGGGTTAAACCACATTACCTTCTGTGTGTAGGAGTGGAGTTAAACAACATTACCTTCTGTGTGTAGGAGTGGAGTTAGACAACATAACCTTCTGTGTGTTGGAGTGGAGTTAAACCACATTACCTTCTGTGTGTAGGAGTGGAGTTAAACCACATTACCTTCTGTGTGTAGGCGTGGAGTTAACATTACCTTCTGTGTGTAGGAGTGGAGTTAACATTACCTTCTGTGTGTAGGAGTGGAGTTAAACAACATTACCTTCTGTGTGTAGGAGTGGAGTTAAACAACATTACCTTATGTGTGTAGGAGTGGAGTTAACATTACCTTCTGTGTGTAGGAGTGGAGTTAAACAACATTACGTTCTGTGTGTAGGAGTGGAGTTAAACAACATTACCTTCTGTGTGTAGGGGTGGAGTTAAACAACATTACCTTCTGTGTGTAGGGGTGGAGTTAAACAACATTACCTTCTGTATGTAGGAGTGGAGTTAAACAACATTACCTTCTGTGTGTAGGAGTGGGGTTAACATTACCTTCTGTGTGTAGGAGTGGAGTAAAACAACATTACCTTCTGTGTGTAGGAGTGGAGTTAAACAACATTACCTTCTGTGTGTAGGAGTGAGATTTAAACCACATTACCTTCTGTGTGTAGGAGTGGAGTTAAACCACATTACCTTCTGTGTGTAGGAGTGGAGTTAAACAACATTACCTTCTGTGTGTAGGGGTGGAGTTAGACAACATTACCTTCTGTGTGTAGGAGTGGAGTTAAACCAGATTACCTTCTGTGTGTAGGAGTGGAGTTAAACCACATTACCTTCTGTGTGTTGGAGTGGAGTTAAACAACATTACCTTCTGTGTGTAGGAGTGGAGTTAGACAACATTACCTTCTGTGTGTAGGAGTGGAGTTAAACAACATTACCTTCTGTGTGTAGGAGTGGAGTTAAACAACATTATCTTCTGTGTGTAGGAGTGGAGTTAGACAACATTACCTTCTGTGTGTAGGAGTGGGGTTAAACCACATTACCTTCTGTGTGTAGGAGTGGAGTTAAACAACATTACCTTCTGTGTGTAGGAGTGGAGTTAGACAACATAACCTTCTGTGTGTTGGAGTGGAGTTAAACCACATTACCTTCTGTGTGTAGGAGTGGAGTTAAACCACATTACCTTCTGTGTGTAGGCGTGGAGTTAACATTACCTTGTGTGTAGGAGTGGAGTTAAACAACATTACCTTCTGTGTGTAGGAGTGGAGTTAACATTACCTTCTGTGTGTAGGAGTGGAGTTAAACCACATTACCTTCTGTGTGTAGCAGTGGAGTTAAACAACATTACCTTCTGTGTGTAGGAGTGGGGTTAAACCACATTACCTTATGTGTGTAGGAGTGGAGTTAAACAACATTACCTTCTGTGTGTAGGAGTGGAGTTAGACAACATTACCTTCTGTGTGTAGGAGTGGGGTTAAACCACATTACCTTCTGTGTGTAGGAGTGGAGTTAAACAACATTACCTTCTGTGTGTAGGAGTGGAGTTAAACCACATTACCTTCTGTGTGTAGGAGTGGAGTTAAACCACATTACCTTCTGTGTGTAGGCGTGGAGTTAACATTACCTTGTGTGTAGGAGTGGAGTTAAACAACATTACCTTCTGTGTGTAGGAGTGGAGTTAACATTACCTTCTGTGTGTAGGAGTGGAGTTAAACAACATTACCTTCTGTGTGTAGGAGTGGAGTTAAACAACATTACCTTATGTGTGTAGGAGTGGAGTTAACATTACCTTCTGTGTGTAGGAGTGGAGTTAAACAACATTACGTTCTGTGTGTAGGAGTGGAGTTAAACAACATTACCTTCTGTGTGTAGGGGTGGAGTTAAACAACATTACCTTCTGTGTGTAGGGGTGGAGTAAACATTACCTTCTGTGTGTAGGAGTGGAGTTAAACAACATTACCTTCTGTGTGTAGGAGTGGAGTTAAACCACATTACCTTCTGTGTGTAGGAGTGGAGTTAAACCACATTACCTTCTGTGTGTAGGCGTGGAGTTAAACAACATTACCTTCTGTATGTAGGAGTGGAGTTAAACAACATTACCTTCTGTGTGTAGGAGTGGGGTTAACATTACCTTCTGTGTGTAGGAGTGGAGTTAAAACAACATTACCTTCTGTGTGTAGGAGTGGAGTTAAACAACATTACCTTGTGTGTAGGAGTGGAGTTAAACCACATTACCTTCTGTGTGTAGGAGTGGAGTTAAACCACATTACCTTCTGTGTGTAGGAGTGGAGTTAAACAACATTACCTTCTGTGTGTAGGGGGTGGAGTTAACAACATTACCTTCTGTGTGTAGGAGTGGAGTTAAACCAGATTACCTTCTGTGTGTAGGAGTGGAGTTAAACCACATTACCTTCTGTGTGTTGGAGTGGAGTTAAACAACATTACCTTCTGTGTGTAGGAGTGGAGTTAAACAACATTACCTTCTGTGTGTAGGAGTGGAGTTAAACAACATTACCTTCTGTGTGTAGGAGTGGAGTTAAACAACATTATCTTCTGTGTGTAGGAGTGGAGTTAAACAACATTATCTTCTGTGTGTAGGAGTGGAGTTAAACAACATTACCTTCTGTGTGTAGGAGTGGAGTTAAACAACATTACCTTCTGTGTGTAGGAGTGGAGTTAAACAACATTACCTTCTGTGTGTAGGAGTGGAGTTAAACAACATTACCTTCTGTGTGTAGGAGTGGAGTTAAACAACATTACCTTCTGTGTGTAGGAGTGGGGTTAAAACATTACCTTCTGTGTGTAGGAGTGGAGTTAAACAACATTACCTTCTGTGTGTAGGAGTGGAGTTAACATTACCTTCTGTGTGTAGGGGTGGAGTTAAACAACATTACCTTCTGTGTGTAGGAGTGGAGTTAAACAACATTACCTTCTGTGTATAGGAGTGGTGTTAAACAACATTACCTTCTGTGTGTAGGAGTGGAGTTAAACAACATTACCTTCTGTATGTAGGAGTGGAGTTAAACAACATTACCTTCTGTGTATAGGAGTGGGGTTAACATTACCTTCTGTGTGTAGGAGTGGAGTTAAACAACATTACCTTCTGTGTGTAGGAGTGGAGTTAAACAACATTACCTTGTGTGTAGGAGTGGAGTTAAACCACATTACCTTCTGTGTGTAGGAGTGGAGTTAAACCACATTACCTTCTGTGTGTAGGAGTGGCGTTAAACCACATTACCTTCTGTGTGTAGGAGTGGAGTTAAACAACATGACCTTCTGTGTGTAAGAGTGGAGTTAACATTACCTTCTGTGTGTAGGAGTGGAGTTAAACAACATTACCTTCTGTGTGTAGGAGTGGAGTTAAACAACATTACCTTCTGTGTGTAGGAGTGGCCTTAAACCACATTACCTTCTGTGTGTAGGAGTGGAGTTAAACAACATTACCTTCTGTGTGTAGGAGTGGAGTTAAACAACATTACCTTCTGTGTGTAGGAGTGGAGTTAAACATGACCTTCTGTGTGTAGGAGTGGAGTTAAACAACATTACCTTCTGTGTGTAGGAGTGGAGTTAAACAACATTACCTTCTGTGTGTAGGAGTGGAGTTAAACCACATTACCTTCTGTATGTAGGAGTGGAGTTAAACAACATTACCTTCTGTGTATAGGAGTGGGGTTAACATTACCTTCTGTGTGTAGGAGTGGAGTTAAACAACATTACCTTGTGTGTAGGAGTGGAGTTAAACCACATTACCTTCTGTGTGCAGGAGTGGAGTTAAACCACATTACCTTCTGTGTGTAGGAGTGGAGTTAAACCACATTACCTTCTGTGTGTACGAGTGGAGTTAACATTACCTTATGTGTGTAGGAGTGGAGTTAAACAACATTACCTTCTGTGTGTAGGAGTGGAGTTAAACAACATTACCTTCTGTGTGTACGAGTGGCCTTAAACCACATTACCTTCTGTGTGTAGGAGTGGAGTTAAACAACATTACCTTCTGTGTGTAGGAGTGGAGTTAAACAACATTACCTTCTGTGTGTAGGAGTGGAGTAAACATGACCTTCTGTGTGTAGGAGTGGAGTTAAACAACATTACCTTCTGTGTGTAGGAGTGGAGTTAAACAACATTACCTTCTGTGTGTCGGAGTGGAGTT
>NW_024609680.1:272500-303143 GCF_018296145.1 Oncorhynchus tshawytscha
TTGCTGCACAATTACATGGGAAACGTACCGGCTGTTTTCCTGTATCAACCCATAGTTATATTTACTTCTCAATCATCAGCAGCCTGCCATCGAATCGTTGTATTCACTCACCTTGACCAAGAGGCACATTGATGGACTGTAAATACTTTAGCACAAAAAGAAGATGTTGTTGGCAATCTCCCATAGACGCAACAGTGGCACACCACGGTATACAAGAGGAAGTGCCTTTAACACATTGTAGGCTATCTGTAATAGAGGAACTTCCGATAACACTTCCGAGGACCAGTGAGACATATTTAGAAGAGGATATTTATAATAATAATAATAATAATAATAATGTATGACGTTATGCGTCATTTATAAGGGGGCACACTAGTTTCTGGCAGTAACTCGCAAATAGACAAAAATGCACCTGCTGCGCTTCAAATGTGTTGCGCGTTATTAGGTTGCTAATAAAATCGATAAAAGATAAGAGAGGGAAAAACATATGTACTTACCTTCGGACTTAATTTCGTCATCATGTGACGGAAGAAGTGATCCAACTCCTTCCCCTCAATGTAACCATTATCTGTAGAAGCATTAACAACATTTAAAATACTCTTCTCATACGTTTTAGAATACATTTTAAACGTTTTCTTGACATAAATAACATGGGGGTTTTTTTTGCAACAAAAATAACATATATCAAGTTAGGAAACCATAGCTCGCATGGTTAGGTTATAAAATTAATAATTCTCACCGTCTGCATCAAAGTGTTGCCAAATCTCCAGAAAACCAACAGCATCCAAGTGCTCAAAAGCGCAGTCCATTGTAAATAAACAGGAGTGTAAATGATATCTCTTAATACGGTTTATGATAGTTCAGGTGATAGCCTACTGTCTCTGTATCCTTGTGGAGAGTCTACTCTGCACTAGTTCACTACAACGTATGGGTGCTTTTCTTGACGTGGCCCGATCAATTCTCCAAACCTCACCTCCTTATATGGAATAATCTGACTTCACCATGACGCGGTGTAGAAGGAATAGAATACAGGATGGACGAACGCATTTCGACTGCAGAAACATTCGAGAGTTTGGTCAACTTTTAGAATGTTGAATATTGTTGTAATTCTAGGCATTCGGTTACATGGTTTTAATATTCCACATGTAACGTTAATGGGGAACTAACATGGCTGCCATAGAACGTTCAAGTGTTATGTAAATCTATCATCACGCAGAAACCGCACTGGTCTGTCTAAATACAGTGGGGCAAAAAAGTATTTAGTCAGCCACCAATTAGTTACAGTAATATATTACTTTTGATTCACCAGTACGGCCTGATGTAGTTACAGTAATGTATTACTTTTGATTCACCAGAACAGACATACAGTACATGGTTCTGTTGACTGTAGCAATAAAGGAGATGAGAGTCAAGTCACACAAATGCTTTTCCTCCAGAAACTGGTCTGCCAAACATGAAAAGTTATGCAATATCATACCAGAGATGGTTTACGATTTTTAATAGTGTACGATATTTCATTTCTCACTGTCAGATCTTTAGAGTGGCTGGCTGAATTCATTCTCCGCTTGCATTTTAAAAAGCACTAAGTCAAGACACTCTTATATTGTGAGTACAGTTTCACAGTAACATATTTCAGTGTTTTATTCTAGTTGAATTACAGGCCTGTAGTCAATCAAACGCAGAATGCAGACAAGAGTTCTCCCATCCCGCTGGGCACACACTGGTTTAATTCAAATGAGGAATAGAAGTTCAATGGATGTCTGTGCCCGGAGGGATGGCTCGGCTTTCTCTCATCGTTATCCCACCATCTAGTGGCTAGTTATGCTACTGACCTGCCTATAACGAAGTTGAAAGGTTGTATGTACCACATACGACTGGGGAAACAGCCCTTCTACTGGTAATTACTAGTGGGGGAAACCATGTATGAAGGACGTCACGCTGCTTGCTTAGCGTGTACCACTTCCCCCTCATACCTGGCTCGAACCCGGGACCTCTGCTGCACAAATACAGAAAAAACAACGTCCTCTCACCGTCAACTGGGTTTATTTTCAGCAAACTTAACACGTGTAAATGTTTGTATGAACATAAGATTCAACAACTGAGACATAGACTGAACAAGTTCCACAGACACGTGGCTATCAGAATGAGCAGGGACCCTGGGCATCTTTCTTTTGGTGTTTTTCAGAGTCAGTAGGAAGGCATCTTTATTGTCCTTAATTGCCTACTGTCTGTAAGCTGTTAGTGTCTTAGCGAACGTTCCACAGGTGCATGTTCATTAATCGTTTATGGTTCATTGAACAAGCATGGGAAACAGTGTTTAAACCCTTTACAATGAAGATCTGTGAAATTATTTGGATTTTTACGAATTATCTTTGAAAGACAGGGTCCTGAAAAAGGGATGTTTCTTTTTTTGCTGAGTTTATATGTAACTATCCTCCCTCAAGCGTCTCTAGTGGTCACGATGCCTCTACAGAGCTCAATGTGGCCTCTGTGTGTTTCTGGAGGCACCTCCTCAATTGCGTCTCACCCTCCATACGGCGCCTCCGACCACATTTTCAGATCAAGAATAAAATTTAGCTGTGTTTTGTTGCTTTCCATGTTATCAGTAGCTTGTGAGGTGTTTGTTGATTTTACTTGCTGTTCTATTGCTCTGTCCGCATATCTATCTGTCTGTCTGTATGTCTGTCTGTTGCCTGTCCTATCTTGCTCTGCATGTGCTCACTGCTCATTGTTTGTCTGGATTGTAATTGTTTTAGTAACCTAGCTGTTAGGTTAGGTTATTAGGTTATTACCCGCAGGGACTGCGGTTGAAAAGTGTCTGTCTGGCTAAAACGGGCACTTCTACTGAAACGTTGATTAACGTTCACTATCCCTGTAAAAAATATATATAAAATAAACTCCAAGTGCTACATTCACCCCTCCAACTGACTGAACAGCGACCCCTGGCGTTGCGCTGTAGATCCGGGGTCACGGAACCACTTTGGAGGACGTCACGCTGCTGGCTTAGGGAATACCACTTTACCCCGGTTTGGCCCATACCTGGCTCGAACCCGGGACCTCTGCATGGGAATGCATACAACTCGTATTTACTACTTGAACTACTGGAAATGTCCACCTTCCCATTTATGAATGCAGCATAACCTCGTCCCAAGGCTATTGCGCACGGCAAGACGGCCTTAGTGGGAGTGAATAAAATGTGGAATTAAAAAGTAATCAACTTTGTAAACAAAACATCCATTGAATTATTCAAGTAACTGTCTTAGAGGCCTTTTCTTTCCATCACTCTCCTGTCATGCCAATAAACCTGACATTCTGTCTATTTCTCCTGTCATGCCAATAAACCTGACATTCTGTCTAATTCTCCTGTCACCCCAGTCTGGCTCCTCTGGTCACCCCAGTCTGGCTCCCCCTGGTCACCCCAGTCTGGCTCCCTCTTGTCACCCCAGTCTGGCTCCCTCTGGTCACCCCAGTCTGGCTCCTCTGGTCACCCCAGTCTGGCTCCCCCTGGTCACCCCAGTCTGGCTCACCCCCTGGTCACCCCAGTCTGGCTCCCCTGGTCACCCCAGTCTGGCTCCCCTGGTCACCCCAGTCTGGCTCCCCTGGTCACCCCAGTCTGGCTCCCCTGGTCACCCCAGTCTGGCTCCCCTGGTCACCCCAGTCTGGCTCCCCTGGTCCCCCCAGTCTGGCACCCCTGGTCACCCCAGTCTGGCTCCCCTGGTCACCCCAGTCTGGCTCCCCTGGTCACCCCCCCAGTCTGGCTGGCCCCCTGGTCACCCCAGTCTGGCTCCCCTGGTCACCCCAGTCTGGCTCCCCTGGTCACCCCAGTCTGGCTCCCCCTGGTCACCCCAGTCTGGCTCCCCTGGTCACCCCATTCTGGCTCCCCCTGGTCACCCCAGTCTGGCCCCCTGGTCACCCCAGTCTGGCTCCCCTGGTCACCCCAGTCTGGCTCCCCTGGTCACCCCAGTCTGGTCACCCCCCCTGGTCACCCCAGTCTGGCTCCCCTGGTCACCCCAGTCTGGCTCCCCTGGTCACCCCAGTCTGGCTCCCCTGGTCACCCCAGTCTGGCTCCCCTGGTCACCCCAGTCTGGCTCCCCTGGTCACCCCAGTCTGGCTCCCCTGGTCACCCCAGTCTGGCTCCCCTGGTCACCCCAGTCTGGCTCCCCTGGTCACCCCAGTCTGGCTCCCCTGGTCACCCCAGTCTGGCTCCCCTGGTCACCCCAGTCTGGCTCCCCTGGTCACCCCAGTCTGGCTCACCCCTGGTCACCCCAGTCTGGCTCCCCTGGTCACCCCAGTCTGGCTCCCCTGGTCACCCCAGTCTGGCTCCCCCTGGTCACCCCAGTCTGGCTCCCCTGGTCACCCCAGTCTGGCTCCCCTGGTCACCCCAGTCTGGCTCCCCTGGTCACCCCAGTCTGGCTCCCCTGGTCACCCCAGTCTGGCTCCCCTGGTCACCCCAGTCTGGCTCCCCTGGTCACCCCAGTCTGGCTCCCCTGGTCACCCCAGTCTGGCTCCCCCTGGTCACCCCAGTCTGGCTCCCCTGGTCACCCCAGTCTGGCTCCCCTGGTCACCCCAGTCTGGCTCCCCTGGTCACCCCAGTCTGGTCCCCCTGGTCACCCCCTGGTCACCCCAGTCTGGCTCCCCTGGTCACCCCAGTCTGGCTCCCCTGGTCACCCCAGTCTGGCTCCCCCTGGTCACCCCAGTCTGGCTCC
Source organism: Oncorhynchus tshawytscha (assembly GCF_018296145.1). Classification (NCBI taxonomy): domain Eukaryota; kingdom Metazoa; phylum Chordata; class Actinopteri; order Salmoniformes; family Salmonidae; genus Oncorhynchus; species Oncorhynchus tshawytscha. Next base: position 277,207 of record NW_024609680.1, read on the forward strand.
CCTGGTCACCCCAGTCTGGCTCCCCTGGTCACCCCAGTCTGGCTCCCCTGGTCACCCCAGTCTGGCTCCCCTGGTCACCCCAGTCTGGCTCACCCCTGGTCACCCCAGTCTGGCTCCCCTGGTCACCCCAGTCTGGCTCCCCTGGTCACCCCAGTCTGGCTCCCCTGGTCACCCCAGTCTGGCTCCCCTGGTCACCCCAGTCTGGCTCCCCTGGTCACCCCAGTCTGGCACCCCCTGGTCACCCCAGTCTGGCTCCCCTGGTCACCCCAGTCTGGCTCCCCTGGTCACCCCAGTCTGGCTCCCCTGGTCACCCCAGTCTGGCTCCCCTGGTCACCCCAGTCTGGCTCCCCTGGTCACCCCAGTCTGGCTCCCCTGGTCACCCCAGTCTGGCTCCCCTGGTCACCCCAGTCTGGCTCCCCTGGTCACCCCAGTCTGGCTCCCCCTGGTCACCCCAGTCTGGCCCCCCTGGTCACCCCAGTCTGGCTCCCCTGGTCACCCCAGTCTGGCTCCCCCTGGTCACCCCAGTCTGGCTCCCCTGGTCACCCCAGTCTGGCTCCCCCTGGTCACCCCAGTCTGGCTCCCCCTGGTCACCCCAGTCTGGCTCCCCCTGGTCACCCCAGTCTGGCTCCCCTGGTCTAAAACATGTCAAGTTGTTAAGTTCTAAAGCGTGTCAAGCCATTTGAATTCAACTCCATACTGTGACAGACCACTCCTTCTGCTCTCAGAGACTTTTAGTTGGGACAAGGTTTAACAAGAAGGGAGGACAACCGATCCCACTTTCATGACTTTCCTGGAGACTGTAAGCACATTTGGAAAAGTAGACAGAATGAGAAGCCACAACCAGCTCAAACAAAAGAGAGCAGATGACTGGAGACTGTAAGCACATTTGGAAAAGTAGACAGAATGAGAAGCCACAACCAGCTCAAACAAAAGAGAGCAGATGACTGGAGACTGTAAGCACATTTGGAAAAGTAGACAGAATGAGAAGCCACAACCAGCTCAAACAAAAGAGAGCAGATGACCGGAGACTGTAAGCACATTAGGAAAGGAGACAGCATGAGAAACAAATCTCATTTAGACGTGTTTCAATCTGTACAATGATTTTATTTGGTATAAATATTCACATAAGGAAGGACATGTCCACAGCCAGTCGTGGGATTTAGTGAAACATGTTAATGGAGTATCGTCCAGAACAAAATGAAACACACCGAGTAACAACATGGAGTCATTTTCTTTGTTTGATTTAGTTCCCTCTTTTAAATGCTTTTCAGATATGATCAGGCAAATATATCAATGTTTCTTTGTCATAAAAATAAAAGAATACAACTAATGAATTGTTTAAAGAATAAGAAGAAAACAGTGAAATGGACACATTGATTTCCTCAGTATTAACACAACGTACATTTACAATAAGGTCAAGAAAAGGGACAAAAACATCACCAACCATTGTTTTTATTTCAATAAATTACATAATTATGTAAACCTATTTTAGTAGTGTGCTTAGTAGTACCATAGTAATATAGGATTTGTGTACACATACGTGTGTGGATATATTACATGTATGTAATTAAACATACAGTATTATATTATATGTATGTAATTAAACATACAGTATTATATTACATGTATGTAATTAAACATACAGTATTATATTATATGTATGTAATTAAACATACAGTATTATATTACATGTATGTAATTAAACATACAGTATTATATTTCATGTATGTAATTAAACATACAGTATTATATTACATGTATGTAATTAAACATACAGTATTATATTACATGTATGTAATTAAACATACAGTATTATATTACATGTATGTAACAGTATTATATTATATGTATGTAATTAAACATACAGTATTATATTACATGTATGTAATTAAACATACAGTATTATATTATATGTATGTAATTAAACATACAGTATTATATTACATGTATGTAATTAAACATACAGTATTATATTTCATGTATGTAATTAAACATACAGTATTATATTACATGTATGTAACAGTATTATATTACATGTATGTAATTAACCATACAGTATTATATTCATGTATGTAACTTAACATACAGTATTATATTTCATGTATGTAATTAAACATACAGTATTATATTACATGTATGTAACAGTATTATATTACATGTATGTTACTTAACATACAGTATTATATTACATGTATGTTATTAAACATACAGTATTATATTATGTATGTAACAGTATTATATTACATGTATGTAATTAAACATACAGTATTATATTACATGTATGTAACAGTATTATATTACATGTATGTAATTAACCATACAGTATTATATTCATGTATGTAACTTAACATACAGTATTATATTTCATGTATGTAATTAAACATACAGTATTATATTACATGTATGTAACAGTATTATATTACATGTATGTTACTTAACATACAGTATTATATTACATGTATGTTACTTAACATACAGTATTATATTACATGTATGTAATTAAACATACAGTATTATACTACACATACAGTACACCACATATGCATATCAGACACACAAATTCAGCAGTAATCACTCTGCCTGAGAGATAGACTCCCTCTCTTACTTATTTAACTCTGAATGATTATTTTTAAACATGGTTTTATTGTTTCATAGAACCAAACAGAAGACAGCCAGCTGCTCTTTATCCCCAAACAGAAAGAATAAAATACAAGCCGGAGAAATCCAAACCAACCGAGCCAGTTAACCAGAGGGGTTATCCTACGAAGCATGCTAGATCTACTCGGGGTCTTTCTAAAGCTAACCAGCTTCAGCTAGCTTCACATCCCAGTTCAGGCGTCATGTGTACCTAACGCCGGTGGATATTGCTTGTACGCCCGCCGCTAACTCTAGAAGGCTTGTAAAACTGCTTGCGCGTGCATGTCGCACGTGGCTAGTCGAACGGCGAACTCTTCATCGCGACAATGCTGAATCATCAATCCGTGGGCGACTCAGTGCAACATTTTCCTTTGTGCAGAAATCAAGAGAAAGGAAAAGTTATTTTGGAAACTCAGCAGGTTGTGGTGTGAAATTGGCTTTTAGAAGTGCCGTGTTTATTTTATCACTCATCATTAACGCGTTTTTTAAATTGGATTATTTATCATTAATTAGTCTTTATTTTTTATGACGTATCATTTAGTGCCGTCTTTGGTGTGCTTATCAATGCACAACAACCACAGGCACCCCCCTCCCTACCTATCAATAAAATAGTATTATGAAGTCATACAGAAATGCTACTGGGGCTGAAGTTTAGATGGGAAATGTTAGATATTTTAACATTACTATTTTTTAACACACAAAAAAAAATATATATATTTTTTTAAATCAGTCGTCTTCCTCAAATGAAGGGGATGATGACACAGTCTTTGCGAGAGGGAGGGAATCTGATTTGATTGATCATTTAATTCAAAGTAAGTGGAGTTAGCCTGCCCCCGGAGAGGGTTAGTTCTGGAGGATTCGTTGCCATAGAAATCGACCTTTGCTAAAAAGGTGAGACGCTTTCGTATGACCGGTTATCCCGAGTTGAACTCATAGTTTACCGAAGTGACCTTGCTACCTGCTTCGTAGTTCACCCCTCAGGGTCCTGTTCAGTAGAGAGCGTAATAAACTAAAACAAGTGTTTCTTATTGGACAAGTTCAGGTCATTTGACCTCCCTGTTTCAGTCAGTTTTGTTCCGTTATCTGCCTACTGAACTAGGCCCCAGGTGGACATGTTCATGGAATGTGATGCATTCACAGCATTCAACCCAGTCCCAGACATCGGGAACACGTGTTACCGTGACGTCACTACGTTCTGACCGAGTAAGCCAACCCTTCAGTCCAAAGCCATATGATACCGTGACGTCACTACGTTCTGACCGAGTAAGCCAACCCTTCAGTCCAAAGCCATATGATACCGTGACGTCACTACGTTCTGACCGAGTAAGCCAACCCTTCAGTCCAAAGCCATATGATACCGTGACGTCATTACGTTCTGACCGAGTAAGCCAACCCTTCAGTCCAAAGCCATATGATACCGTGACGTCACTACGTTCTGACCGAGTAAGCCAACCCTTCAGTCCAAAGCCATATGATACCGTGACGTCACTACGTTCTGACCGAGTAAGCCAACCCTTCAGTCCAAAGCCATATGATACCGTGACGTCACTACGTTCTGACCGAGTAAGCCAACCCTTCAGTCCAAAGCCATATGATACCGTGACGTCATTACGTTCTGACCGAGTAAGCCAACCCTTCAGTCCAAAGCCATATGATACCGTGACGTCATTACGTTCTGACCGAGTAAGCCAACCCTTCAGTCCAAAGCCATATGATACCGTGACGTCACTACGTTCTGACCGAGTAAGCCAACCCTTCAGTCCAAAGCCATATGATACCGTGACGTCACTACGTTCTGACCGAGTAAGCCAACCCTTCAAAGCCATATGATACCAAAGCCATAAGCCAACCCTTCAGTCCAAAGCCCGTGACGTCACTACGTTCTGACCGAGTAAGCCAACCCTTCAGTCCAAAGCCATATGATACCGTGACGTCACTACGTTCTGACCGAGTAAGCCAACCCTTCAGTCCAAAGCCATATGATACCCTTCTGACCGAGTAAGCCAACCCTTCAGTCCAAAGCCATATGATACCGTGACGTCACTACGTTCTGACCCAGTAAGCCAACCCTTCAGTCCAAAGCCATATGATACCGTGACGTCACTACGTTCTGACCGAGTAAGCCAACCCTTCAGTCCAAAGCCATATGATACCGTGACGTCATTACGTTCTGACCGAGTAAGCCAACCCTTCAGTCCAAAGCCATATGATACCGTGACGTCACTACGTTCTGACCGAGTAAGCCAACCCTTCAGTCCAAAGCCATATGATACCGTGACGTCACTACGTTCTGACCGAGTAAGCCAACCCTTCAGTCCAAAGCCATATGATACCGTGACGTCACTACGTTCTGACCGAGTAAGCCAACCCTTCAGTCCAAAGCCATATGATACCGTGACGTCACTACGTTCTGACCGAGTAAGCCAACCCTTCAGTCCAAAGCCATGATTTACAGGTCGTGAAGAAAATAAACTACTGGCGGCGAGGCAGCAAACGAAGACCAATTGAAAGACTGAAAGGTGCCGAGGTCAGGACATGACCCCTAATTGTCGGGCCCTGACTGACTAGACAGTAGGGTTCGGGTCAATTCAATTTAAATTCCAGTCAATCCAGAAACTAGGCCAAATTCCAATTAAAACTATTTCTGATTGAAAAGCAGTGAAGAGAAATGGAAATGGAATTTCAGTTACTTCCTGAATTGCTGGACAGGTTTGAAAACGTCCGTCTGTCCACACGAAGCAGTCAGGTCCTGAATTAGGAGCCAATTGATGCTGCCTGCAGAAAAGCCCCGAGCTGGAGTCCCATCCATGTCCGGATTTCACTTAGCATGGATACCAATCTGAATAGTGAAACAGATATTCAGTGTGGATTCCAGGGTAGCTTTTACTGCCATGGATACCAATCTGAATAGTGAAACAGATATTCAGTGTGGATTCCAGGCTAGCTTTTACTGGCATGGATACCAATCTGAATAGTGAAACAGATATTCAGTGTGGATTCCAGGCTAGCTTTTACTGGCATGGATACCAATCAGTGAAACAGATATTCAGTGTGGATTCCAGGCTAGCTTTTACTGGCATGGATACCAATCTGAATAGTGAAACAGATATTCAGTGTGGATTCCAGGGTAGCTTTTACTGCCATGGATACCAATCTGAATAGTGAAACAGATATTCAGTGTGGATTCCAGGCTAGCTTTTACTGGCATGACAGTACACCAGTTCACTTCCCAATACAAGCACAGGGGATGACCGGCACACAAAGCTATGATGACATAGTACACACATGGCCAAACCATGATGACATAGTACACACATGGCCAAACCATGATGACATAGTACACACATGGCCAAACCTTGATGACATAGTACACACATGGCCAAACCATGATGACATAGTACACACATGGCCAAACCATGATGACATAGTGCACACATGGCCAAACCATGATGACATAGTACACACATGGCCAAACCATGATGACATAGTACACACATGGCCAAACCATGATGACATAGTACACACATGGCCAAACCATGATGACATAGTACACACATGGCCAAACCATGATGACAGAGTACACACACACATGGCCAAACCATGATGACATGTGACACACATGGCCAAACCATGATGACATAGTACACACATGGCCAAACCATGATGACATAGTACACACATGGCCAAACCATGATGACATAGTACACACATGGCCAAACCATGATGACATAGTACACACATGGCCAAACCATGATGACATAGTACACACATGGCCAAACCATGATGACATAGTACACACATGGCCAAACCATGATGACATAGTACACACATGGCCAAACCATGATGACATAGTACACACATGGCCAAACCATGATGACATAGTACACACATGGCCAAACCATGATGACATAGTACACACATGGCCAAACCATGATGACATAGTACACACATGGCCAAACCATGATGACATAGTACACACATGGCCAAACCATGATGACATAGTACACACATGGCCAAACCATGATGACATAGTACACACATGGCCAAACCATGATGACATAGTACACACATGGCCAAACCATGATGACATAGTACACACATGGCCAAACCATGATGACATAGTACACACATGGCCAAACCATGATGACATAGTACACACATGGCCAAACCATGATGACATAGTACACACATGGCCAAACCATGATGACATAGTACACACATGGCCAAACCATGATGACATAGTACACACATGGCCAAACCATGATGACATAGTACACACATGGCCAAACCATGATGACATAGTACACACATGGCCAAACCATGATGACATATGTACACACATGGCCAAACCATGATGACATAGTACACACATGGCCAAACCATGATGACATAGTACACACATGGCCAAACCATGATGACATAGTACACACATGGCCAAACCATGATGACATAGTACACACATGGCCAAACCATGATGACATAGTACACACATGGCCAAACCATGAGATATCTGAGTCATGTAAAGGGATGTCCCTCTCCTTCCCCCTTCAGAAAATGTGTTGTTTATGATCCACAGTGACTTAACACACAACAGTGCATCATCATAACAGTGCTTTAGCCGTATTTATCTTGGTATTACTGAGATTTAGTGAAAGTGTCCAACAGTCCTATCACAGTGAAACACTTCACATGGGTTACTCTGCCCGACAGTCTTTAGACATACGGTCGTCGCTTTCTGATTCCTGACATCAGATATACTGAGATGACAGGCAGGTACAATGCACCTGTCATTCATTGAGAGTTTAGTTTCTCATAGAAAAATAAAGTCTTTGTCGGCCTCTTCTCCAGATCGGGGAGACTTTCTCCCCGGTCCCTTGTCTCTGTCAGGGTTGGGGGATTGGTCCTTGGGTTTGGAACTGTTGTCCTCAGAGTTGTGGCGGTGGGGGCTCTGGCGATTGGCAGGGTCCGACACTGAGCCTGGTTTCACTGCTGAGGAGAAGAGGACAGGAGCTGGTTATGATCATGAACAGCAGAGGGCGCCAAACACAACCTTATCTGAAAACAAACGGTTTGATTTCTGTTTTAATCTCCCTTTCTACCTCATCAGTGCTAAACATGAGTCAAAATAACACTTCTAGATAGTAACTTGTGAAAGATGAATCAATCCAACACATTTTCTAAAGAAAAGCAAGCACATTTTCCAACTGGCACCAACTGGCACCAACTGGCATCAAGACATATTCTAAAAATATGAACGTATCCCATGTGAAGCCTAGAGAAGCCCGGATAACTTTCTGCCTCAGGTGCCAGTTGGAGAAAGATCAGTAGGCGGTATTTTAGATTCATTTTGGTAAAAGCTCCCTTCAATTATAAGCCATCACTATCAATCAAATCACGTCCAGAAGCTCCAATAATGAATCTCACTGCAGTCTGACCTGAACTACGGGACAAGATGAGAGATTATAAAAGATACAAGTGAGAGAGGAGGAGGGAAAGGGAGAACTTCTTCTAACCAGTACAGGGGAGGGACTTCCTGCTCTTGTGCTCGCCCACTTCCTGTTCGGTGCTGGTAGGTGATTGGCAGGCGTGTCGGGCTCTGAGATTGGCTTGTCAGCTTCCTGATCAGAATCAAACACGCTACCGTCTTCTGTTGGAACATTCACTAGGGAGAGGGTGGAGGGAGGGAGGCTGGACTTTAGTGCTCGTTGATCAATTAGCCATTCAATTAGCCACAGGGCCAAGCCGATTGGGGCATAGTCATTCATTCTAATTTGTCTTTCAGCACATCTGGGCTGCTAAAAATAGAATACAAGTAGGCAATGTGTGATTCTTTATTGATGGAGTTTGTAAAGAATGAGTAGCCTATCAATAACAGATCAATAACAGATCGATAGATTCAATCTTGATCCATAGAACATGATTTAAATCTCCTCACTAGCACTGGGGGTGAAGACTGGTCTGTGGTGCCCTCAGTGACTGTTCATATGAGTAATGTTGCTGTGCAACAGAGTGTGTAGCAGGGTGTGTTGTAGAGTGTGTAGTAGCCTGTGTAGTAGTGTAGTAGAGTGTGTAGTAGACTGTGCAGTGGAGTGTGTAGGAGACTGTGTAGTAATGTAGTAGAGTGTGTAGTAGACTGTACAGTAGAGTGTGTAGTAGAGTGTGTAGTAGAGTGTGTCGCAGTGTGTTGTAGAGTGTGTAGTAGAGTGTGTTGTAGAGTGTGTAGTAGAGTGTAGTAGAGTGTGTAGTAGAGTGTGTAGTAGAGTGTGTTGTAGAGTGTAGTAGAGTGTGTAGTAGACTGTACAGTAGAGTGTGTAGTAGAGTGTGTAGTAGAGTGTGTCGCAGTGTGTGTAGAGTGTGTAGTAGGGTGTGTTGTAGAGTGTGTTATAGAGTGTGTAGTAGAGTGTGTCGCAGTGTGTTGTAGAGTGTGTAGTAGGGTGTGTTGTAGAGTGTGTTATAGAGTGTGTAGTAGAGTGCGTAGTAGAGTGTGTAGTAGACTGTGTAGTAAAGTGTATAGTAGACTGTGCAGTAGAGTGTAGTAGAGTGTATAGTGGAGTGTGTAGTAGACTGTGTAGTAAAGTGTGTAGTAGACTGTGCAGTAGAGTGTAGTAGAGTGTATAGTGGAGTGTGTAGTAGACTGTGTAGTAAAGTGTGTAGTAGACTGTGCAGTAGAGTGTAGTAGAGTGTATAGTGGAGTGTGTAGTAGACTGTGTAGTAAAGTGTGTAGTAGACTGTGCAGTAGAGTGTATAGTAGACTGTGCAGTAGAGTGTGTAGCAGAGTGTGTTGTAGAGTGCTTTGTAGTGTGTAGTAGAGTGTGTTATAGTGTGTAGCAGAGTGTGTAGCAGAGTGTGTTATAGAGTGTGTAGTAGACTGTGTAGTAGAGTGTGTTGTAGTGTGTTGTAGAGTGCGTAGTAGAGTGTGTTATAGTGTGTAGTAGAGTGCGTAGTAGAGTGTGTTATAGAGTGTGTAGTAGAGTGCGTAGTAGAGTGTGTTGTAGAGTGTGTTGTAGAGTGTGTTATAGAGTGTGTTGTAGAGTGTGTTGTAGAGTGTTGTAGAGTGTGTTGTAGAGTGTGTTGTAGAGTGTGTTGTAGAGTGTTATAGAGTGTGTTGTAGAGTGTGTTGTAGAGTGTGTTGTAGAGTGTTATAGAGTGTGTTGTAGAGTGTGTTGTAGAGTGTGTTGTAGAGTGTTATAGAGTGTGTTGTAGAGTGTGTTGTAGAGTGTGTTGTAGAGTGTGTTGTAGAGTGTTATAGAGTGTGTTGTAGAGTGTGTTGTAGAGTGTGTTGTAGAGTGTTATAGAGTGTGTTGTAGAGTGTGTTGTAGAGTGTGTTATAGAGTGTGTTATAAAGTGTGTTATAGTGTGTTATAGAAGTGTTATAGAGTGTGTTGTAGAGTGTGTTGTGTGTTATAAAGTGTGTTATAAAGTGTGTTATAGAATGTGTTATAGAGTGTGTAGAGTGTAGAGTGTGTTGTAGAGTGTGTTGTAGAGTGTGTTATAGAGTGTGTTATAAAGTGTGTTATAGTGTGTTATATAATGTGTTATAGAGTGTGTTATAGAGTGTGTTGTAGAGTGTGTTGTAGAGTGTTATAGAGTGTGTTATAAAGTGTGTTATAGTGTGTTATAGAATGTGTTATAGAGTGTGTAGTAGAGTGTGTTGTAGCCATATCATCTACAGCAGGTATTCCCAAACTGGAATACGCGCAATGTCGTCGGGGGTACACCAAATAAAAATGTGATTCACATTTAAAAGAAGAAACATATATATAAAAATATATATAAAACATATATATATATAAAACATACATATATATAATAATATAATATATATAAAAATATATATATAAAACATATATATATAAAACATATATATATATAAAACATATATATTAAAACATATATATATAAAACATATATATATATAAAACATATATATATATATATAATTATATAAAACATATATATATATATAAAACATATATATATATAAAACATATATATATATATAAAAAACATATATATATATAAAACATATATATATATAATAATATAATAATATAAAACATATATATATATATATAATAATATAAAAATATATATATATAATAATATAACATATATATAATAATATAAAACATATATATATAATAATATAAAACATATATATATATAATAATATAAAAATATATATATATATATAATAATATAAAACATATATATATAATAATATAAAATATATATATATAATAATATAAAACATATATATAATAATATAATAATATAAAACATATATATATATATAATAATATAAAAATATATATATATAATAATATAAAACATATATATATATAATAATATAAAACATATATATATATAATAATATAAAACATATATATATAATAATATAAAACATATATATATATAATAATATAAAACACATATATATATAATAACATAAAACATATATATAATAATATAAAACACATATATATATATATATATATAATAATATAATATATATATATATTCTTCACATTTTCAAACAGTCCATTTATATTTGTATACATTTGGGTGAGGTTTCTCTCTCGCCTGAGTAGCCTTGTTTCACTGCTAAAAATTACATTAACCATCTAGTGTTCAGCGAAATAACAACACAATGTCAAATACAGGAAGCCTAGTCACATAATTAACATCCAATCACATTAACCGTTACTCATCCAATCACATTAACCGTTACTCATCCAATCACATTAACCGTTACTCATCCAATCACATTAACCGTTACTCATCCAATCACATTAACCGTTACTCATCCAATCACATTAACCGTTACTCATCCAATCACATTAACCGTTACTCATCCAATCACATTAACCGTTACTCATCCAATCACATTAACCGTTACTCATCCGATCACATTAACCGTTACTCATCCGATCACATTAACCGTTACTCATCCAATCACATTAACCGTTACTCATCCAATCACATTAACCGCTACTCTCTCGTGGGAATTCCACTAACGGTCCGTATGGAGCCAAACGTAGCTGCTGCTTGTTCCGTTTGCTCGAAAATGGATAAATGGTTAACAAAAGTAAGGCCCGTGTCCATAGAGACACATACCAGCTCTACTGGTAGTACTGCTACTACTACTAGGACATCATACTGCTACTACCAGCTCTACTGGTAGTACTGCTACTACTACTAGGACATCATACTGCTACTATCAGCTCTACTGGTAGTACTGCTACTACTACTAGGACATCATACTGCTACTACCAGCTCTACTGGTAGTACTGCTACTACTACTAGGACATCATACTGCTACTACCAGCTCTACTGGTAGTACTGCTACTACTACTAGGACATCATACTGCTACTACCAGCTCTACTGGTAGTACTGCTACTACTACTAGGACATCATACTGCTACTATCAGCTCTACTGGTAGTACTGCTACTACTACTAGGACATCATACTGCTACTACCAGCTCTACTGGTAGTACTGCTACTACTACTAGGACATCATACTGCTACTACCTGCAGTACTAAACCTGCACCTGTCGACCACACAAGTTGTTCTGCTTCCACGAGCACATCCAATGCCAGCATCAGTAATTCTACATTTGTTGTTAGCCCAGCTAGCATGGATACTGACTGTTGTGAATCTGATGCAGCTGAAGAGCTACTGGCCCCTTACCCGGGAACAACAGACAGGGACGTTGGACCATCGAAGAGGCACAAATATTATGAGAACTACATTGATTTGGGGTTCACTTACATTGGGAGTCGTGCCTTTCCTCAGCCACAGTGTGTTATATGTGCAGAAGTACTATCTCACAACTCAATGAAACCTTCACTCTTGCGCAGACATTTAGAAACAAACATGACAATTTAAAAAATAAGCCGCAGGAGTTTTTTTAAGTGAGAATAAAGACGACTTTCGAGTAGTTAGACATGTATAAAAGCAAGAGTTACCATTAATAAGAAGGGGCTAGAAGAGTCTTATATGGTGAGCTACTGAGTGACTAGGACAGGCAAGGCCCATACTATTGTGGAGGACTTCATTCTTCCTGCTGCCGTGGATATGGCTGGGACAACGCTGGGGGAAAAGGCCCAAAAAACTATACAGACAATTCCTTCATCAAACAACACTGTTTCACGACGCATCAATGACTTGGCAGATGTTTTGAAACAATTACTGCTTCGCCTACGAGCCCGTGACTTCTATAAGTTACAGCTGGATGAGTCAACAGACGTGGCCACCTGCATGATGACACGTTTCTCACACGACTGGTCTATCTGGGTGATGTTTTTTCTCGTCTGAATGATCTGAATCTAGGATTACAGGGACTCTCCGCAACTATATTCAATGTGTGGGACATAATTGAGGCTATGATTAAGAAGTTGGAGTTCTTCTCTGTCTGCATTAACAAGGACAACACACAGGTCTTTACATCATTTTATGATTTCTTTGTGTGCAAATGAACTCAAGCTTACAGACAATGTCAAATGTGATATAGTGAAGCACCTGAGTGAGTTGGGTACCCAATTACGCAGGTACTTTCCCGAAACGGATGACACAAACAACTGGATTCATTATCCCTTTCATGCCCTGCCTCCAGTCCACTTACCGATATCTGAACAAGAGCCTCATCGAAATTGCAACAAACGGTTCTGTGAAAATGTTATTTAATCAGAAGCCACTGACAGAGTTCTGGATGGGGCTTCGCTCAGAGTATCCTGCCTTGGCAGATCGCGCTGTTAAGACACTGATGCCCTTTGCAACCATGTACCTATGTGAGAGTGGAGTGGAGTCTCGGCCCTCACTAGCAGGACAACTAAATACAGGCACAGACTGTGGAGAAGGATTTAAGACTGAGACTCTCTCCAATACAACCCAACATGTCAGAGTTATGTGCATCCTGTCAAGCAGACCCTTCTCATTAACCTGTGGTGAGTTATTCACCATTTACGATGAACAAATAAGGTTTTATATGTAAGATGGCTAAATAAAGAGCAAAATGATTGATTATTATTATTATATTATTATTTGTGCCGTGGTCCTATAAGAGCTCTTTGTCACTTCTAACGAGTCGGGTTGTGACAAAAACTCACTCATTCAAATGTATTGTATGGTGTGTGTGTGTGGCAGGCTTACAACATCATTGTCATCACTGTTGTCATGACAACATTTGAGAGTGCGCTGCCCCTGGTGCTTAGAGGGGGTACAGCTGGAGGTTGAATGTTTGAAGGGGTACGGGACTATAATAAGTTTGGGAACCACTGCTCTAGAGAGACAACACTAATACATGAAGATAATACTAAATGACAGAGAGAAGCCTGATTACAGCTGGTGTAGTAGATTGGATAATAATGTTGGCCAGTGCTAGTGAGGAAAACTACAGAGATAAACTCTATTCTATCTCTCTATGAGGAAAACCACCGAGATAAACTCTATTCTAGCTCTTTATGAGGAAAACCACAGAGATAAACTCTATTCTATCTCTTTATGAGGAAAACCACAGAGATAAACTCTATTCTATCTCTTTATGAGGAAAACCACAGAGATAAACTCTATTCTATCTCTTTATGAGGAAAACCACAGAGATAAACTCTATTCTATCTCTCTATGAGGAAAACCACAGAGATAAACTCTATTCTATCTCTCTATGAGGAAAACCACAGAGATAAACTCTATTCTATCTCTTTATGAGGAAAACCACAGAGATAAACTCTATTCTATCTCTTTATGAGGAAAACCACAGAGATAAACTCTATTCTATCTCTTTATGAGGAAAACCACAGAGATAAACTCTATTCTAGCTCTCTATGAGGAAAACCACAGAGATAAACTCTATTCTATCTCTTTATGAGGAAAACCACAGAGATAAACTCTATTCTCTCTCTCTATGAGGAAAACCACAGAGAAAAATCTTGGCCTATCTCTCTATGAGGAAAACCACAGAGATAAACTCTATTCTATCTATCGATGAGGAAAACCACAGAGATAAACTCTAGCCTATCTCTCTATGAGGAAAACCACAGAGATAAATCCTGGCCTATCTATCTATGAGGAAAACCACAGAGATAAATCCTGGCCTATCTCTCTATGAGGAAAACCACAGAGATAAATCTTAGCCTATGTATCGATGATGAAAACAGTAATCTATGAAGGATTAATGATATCTATCTACAAGACAAAGGCTAGGTTCAAAATGACAGTTTATGAGACGATTCACTTGGAATAAGATGGAATGGCAATCTTAACAAAAATGGAGTTAAGATTTAGTTGTAACTGTGATTGTGCATTTGTTCTATGCAGTAAGGATAATATATTCTGGTGTCCGACACATCTCTCTCTCTACGGAGAACAGATACAGTTTGAGGGAAACAGATGCCTGTGCTTTAGGGCTAAATAGCCTCTCCTTCCAGGCTTCCTCAAACGCAATGTGATGAACGACACCTGGAAGTATGATAGTGTGTGACTTGGTCTGTTCCTACCTGGATGGGTAAAGGTAACCTACCTGCCTGAGCAGAGGGGTTTTTGTTGCTCCCCGTGCCCCCCAGTAGAGGACTGCCCTGCCCCTCCTTGTCCTTGTCCAAGGGGACCCTCTTCAGGCTGTAAGGCAGCATTGCCCCCTTGGGAGACACATTCCCTCCAGGAGAGTCACAGACCTCATCTGGCAGACAGAAAGAGAACCAGTATCAGAACTACACCAAGGTTCTATTGTCCCAAAACTAGGACAGGTGTGTGTCAAATTTACAGGTTAAGATATATAATTTATTGTTGTTTACATAGTTGATGACTGCGACAGGAAGCCAGATTAGTTGGCATCCTAGGTGAAGATCTGCGGTCTATTGAAAGGCAGAAGGTGTCCAGCTTTAATATCCAGGGGCTTGATAGTAGATCTCAGACCCCAGAATATTACTTACACTATCACTAGATCTTAACAGATGTAACATCCAGGGGCTAGATATTAGATCTTTAACATCCACTAGTTCTAGATCTTTATATCCAGGGGCGATAGTTCTAGATCTTTATCCAGGAGCTAGATATCCAGGAGCTCGATAGTTCTAGATATTTAATATCCAGGGGCTCGATAGTTCTAGATCTTTAACAGATGTAACATCCAGGGGCTAGATAGTTCTAGATCTTTAACAGATGTAACATCCAGGGGCTAGATAGTTCTAGATATTTAACATCCAGGGGCTAGATAGTTCTAGATCTTTAATATCCAGGGGCTAGATAGTTCTAGATCTTTGACAGATGTAACATCCAGGGGCTAGATAGTTCTAGATCTTTAATATCCAGGGGGCTCGATAGTTCTAGATCTTTAATATCCAGGGGCTAGATAGTTCTAGATCTTTAACAGATGTAACATCCAGGGGCTAGATAGTTCTAGATTTTTAATATCCAGGGGCTCAATAGTTCTAGATCTTTAACAGATGTAATATCCAGGGGTCTGATAGTTCTAGATCTTTAACATATTTAACATCCAGGGTCCTCCATACCACAGGAATAAAACATATATATTTTGTTTATCTGATCCATACTGTATCTATGCTCCTGGCTGTTCACTATACCACAGGAATAAAACTAAAATACAGTATCAATCTGTGTGATGTAAATGCTCCATACTCTACCAACAGGGCCTAAAATGAACACACACCACCTGCCAGATGTGAGTCTCTCACCAGCCACTGTGGAGGGTGGTTGGCTCCACAGTGCATTTGAGAATAAAAATAGTCAAGTATGATCACATTTATAGTCAAATAAATGCTGCAGTAGCTGTTTTCAAAGTATTTTGGGGCCATTTTGTTTCATAGATGGTAAATTAATTGCACAAAGTCAAAGAACTGCAAATCCTATATAGCCTATTCCACCTCGCGCTGCAACACTGCCTGGCTGGGGGTGAAGAGCTGAGGGAAATATTCATCTTTAGAAGCGCTGCGGACAAGGCCTAAAAGTTGGTCTTATTTACTTGAAACTAAAGTCTACTGAAGAGAGACTTTATCCTTGTGTTTCTTGACTATTTACGCTGTTTTGTTTCACAAGCCATGTTTGTTTTTCTATGTTTGAGTTTCAACAGCTAGAGAAGAGAAGACAACGCCTCTACTAGTCAGACTGAATCTCACAGGCACTAACATGACTGACATCACGCTACCACGGTAACCTCCCGCCCTTAAAGGGAGTAAAAAAAAATCATTATTCAATAAACCACATTAGTTACTTCTTACTAGTAATATATGTGCTGTTTAAGAAGCATTACAAAGAAGGCTCGTCTGTTTTTTTGTGTTTTGTTAGTGTAATTTAAATTAAATTAAAACATTTTGTCTGGTAGATTTTTAAAAATCTACCTGCCCCAGTGGCTGGTGGACCAAATGTTATACCCTGTCTACCAATTCTCCTGGCTGTTATCCATACTAATGGAAGGATATAAGAATATCTAGTATACCTGTACATCTCAATGCTCCATATTACAGGCCTACCTATGCTCCTGCTACTGCCGGTGCGCGGCTTCTGAAGGATGGAGGGTCGGGCAGCGAGGGCTGGCTTGGGGCCCTGAAGAGGAGGCTTAGGACTGGAACTTAGGACTGAGGTAATGCGGTTCCTAGGGACCGTCTCTGGTTTGGCCTCCCCACCACGAGGGCTCTTCTCTGGGGAGCCGACCACCACCACCCCCTCTGCCTTGGAGCCACCTGGAGACCTGCTCTCTGTTGGGATAGGCTGGCCCTTCACTGCTCACACACATAATCAAATCTAAATTAAGTTTTAATTTAAGTTAATTTGTCACATGCGCCGAATACAACAGGTGTAGGTAGACCTGACAGTGAAATGCTTACTTACAAGCCCTTAACCAACAATGCAGTTTTAAGAAAAATAAGTGTTAAGAAAGAATTTACTGAAATAAACTGAAGTAAAAAAAAAAAGAAGATAAATAACAAATAATTAAGGAGCAACAATAAAATAACAATAGTGAGGCTATATAGTCGGACACACATGGCCATTCACGGGACACACAGAAGGCAACAAGTCACACAAATGATTCACAAATGATTCACAAACGATTCACAACTGATTCACAAATGATTCACAAATGATTCACAAATGATTCACAAAACAAGTCTTCTCGTTCAGTCACTAACTGTGCTAATAACGTCATTACCTTCAGTCACATGCAAACACATGCATGAGTTCATGTCCAAGATAAGATTCAATTTGACCGTCTAAATCAAGGCAGTCAGGGTGAATCAATACACATCTGTGGTTCAGGAAATATGGTCTCCCACGTGATGTGATTCCCACTCTGTAAACATAAGCAAGCCAGTAGAGATGCACTCACCATTGCCACTGCTGTCTGGACTGGACGACTGGTCATACTGGTCCTGGGGGAGACAGACAGACAACCCTGGGGGTTCAGTCACAGCATCTACTATACATCGACCTACTACTAGTGTGGACGTTACTGTCTCCTATCGACTTAGCGTCCAAGCTTGCTCTTAGAATACAATAAGTGTTGTGCTGTATTTATTTCCAGCAGCAGGTGGTGCTGTAGTGTAACAGAGTGGCTGGGCTGAGGTCCAGCCATACAGCTCAGCACCATGACCCCGCCAACAGATGGCACATGACAGGCCGCTTGGAGTTTGCCAAAAGGCTCCTAAAGGATTCTCAGACCATGAGAAACAAGATTCTCTGGTCTGATGAAACCAAGATTGAACTCTTTGGCCTGAATGCCAAGTGTCACGTCTGGAGGAAACCTGGCACCATCCCTATGGTGAAGCATGTTGGTGTCAGCATCATGCTGTGGGGATGTTTTTCAGCGGCAGGGACTGAGAGACTAGTCAGAATCGAGGGAAAGATGAACAGAGCAAAGTACAGAGAGATCCTTGAAGAAAACCTGCTGAAAATAGCTGTGCAGCGACACTCCCCATCCAACCTGACAGAGCTTGAGAGGATCTGCAGAGAAAAATGGGAGAAACTCCACAAATGCAGGTGTGCCAAGCTTGTAGTGTCATACCCAAGAAGACTCGAGGCTGTACTCGTTGCTAAAGGTGCTTCAACAGATTAGGGCCTAATTCATTTAATTCAATGGAATGATTTCCTGATTTGAATTGTAACTCAGTAAAATAGTTTAAACTATGTTTATATTTTTGTTCAGTATATAAACCAGTACAGACAGTTACAGTAATATATTACTTTTGGTTCTCCAGTACTGACTGATGTAGTTACAGTAATATATTACTTTTGGTTCTCCAGTACTGACTGATGTGGTAACAGTAATATATTACTTTTGGTTCTCCAGTACAGACAGATGTGGTAACAGTAATATATTACTTTTGGTTCGCCAGTACTGGCTGATGTAGTTACAGTAATATATTACTTTTGATTCACCAGTACAGACAGATGTGGTAACAGTAATATATTACTTTTGGTTCTCCAGTACTGACTGATGCAGTAACAGTAATATATTACTTTTGGTTCTCCAGTAATATATTACTTTTGGTTCTCCAGTACTGACCTTATGTGATCCGAAGGTCCGTCTCTCCTGCTTGGCCTTCATCTCCGCCAGGAGTCCAGTCCCCATCACCTGCACCCCGTAGCGCCTCCCCCCCTGGGGACTACCTTTACTGTCCCCCTCTGACACCTCATCCATAGAATCTGGGGTCCGTAGCTCCTCAGACCGGTCTGAGCTGCTGCTGCACTCCAGGGGTTGGGTGAGCTGGCTGGGATGAGTGGACTGGGCCTTGGCCTCCTTGACTTTGGTTGGTGGTTCTGGAGCTTGGCTCTTCAGGGAGGCCTTAGGGGAGGAAGGCCCCTCGGAGACAGTGGTTACTGGAGCTGGGGTTAGGGCTGGAGCTGGGGTTAGGGCTGGAGCTGGGGTAGACTGGTTCTTCTCTGACTTGTCTTTGTCTGAAGACTTGTCTTTGTCTGAAGACTTGGAGGTGCGAGACTTGATGAGGTTGAGGAAACCTCCTTTACTCCTCTTCTTCTCCCCGTCCTGGGAGTCTGAACTCTTTAGGGAACGTCTGAGAGGGGGAAGGAGGGGGAAGGAGAGAGCGGGGAGTGAGAGAGAGAGGGAGAGAGAGAGGAAGGAGTGAGAGACGGAGAGAGGGGGGAGTGAGAGAGAGCGGGAGAGCGAAAGAGAGGAGTGAGAGAAAGAGAGAGGGGGAGTGAGAGAGAGAGGAAGGAGTGAGAGACGGAGAGAGGGGGAGTGAGAGAGAGAGGGAGAGAGAGAGGAAGGAGTGAGAGACAGAGAGAGGGGGGAGTGAGAGAGAGAGGGAGGGAGAGAGAGACGGAGAGAGGGGGGAGTGAGAGAGAGAAAGTTAACCTTTTCAATATAAACATGGCTGAAAAAGAGGAAGAGGACAAGTAATTGTTCATAGTGATGAGTCGTAATGCTAACTTCGAGTCCATCTTGGTGACTTTCTTGGAGAAGAACTCGTCCACCCCCTCATCAACCCTTCCATGCAGGCCGTTCTGCTCTCCGTCCTGAGACGTGGTGCTGCTGATTTGCTGTGAAGTAAAAATACAGGGTTGGTATAACACTATACCACTAGAGTGTTGTTATAACACCATGACAATACAGGGTTGGTATAACACTATACCACTAGAGTGTTGTTATAACACCATGACAATACAGGGTTGGTATAACACTATACCACTACAGGGTTGTTATAACACTATACCACTAGAGTGTTGTTATAACACCATGACAATACAGGGTTGGTATAACACTATACCACTACAGGGTTGTAATAACACTATACCACTAGAGTGTTGTTATAACACCATGACAATACAGGGTTGGTATAACACTATACCACTACAGGGTTGTTATAACACCATGACAATACAGGGTTGTTATAACACTATACCACTACAGGGTTGTTATAACACCATGACAATACAGGGTTGTTATAACACTATACCACTACAGGGTTGTTATAACACTATACCACTAGAGTGTTGTTATAACACAGGGTTGTATAACATACCACTACAGGGTTGTTATAACACCATGACAATACAGGGTTGTTATAACACTATACCACTACAGGGTTGTAACATAACACTAGAGTGTTGTTATAACACCACTACAGGGTTGTATATAACACTACATACCACTACAGGGTTGTTATAACACCATACCACTACAGGGTTGTTATAACACTATACCACTACAGGGTTGTTATAACACCATACACTACAGGGTTGTATAACATAACACTATACCACTACAGGGTTGTATATAACACACTATACCACTACAGGGTTGTTATAACACAGGGTTGTTATAACACCACAATACAGGGTTGTATAACATATACCACTACAGGGTTGTTATAACACTATACCACTAGAGTGTTGTTATAACACCATGACAATACAGGGTTGGTATAACACTATACCACTACAGGGTTGTTATAACACTATACCACTAGAGTGTTGTTATAACACCATGACAATACAGGGTTGGTATAACACTATACCACTACAGGGTTGTAATAACACCATACCACTACAGGGTTGTTATAACACTATACCACTACAGGGTTGTTATAACACATACTAGGGTTGTTATAACACTATACCACTAGAGGTTGTTGTAACACCATGACAATACAGGGTTGTTATAACACTATACCACTAGAGTGTTGTTATAACACCATGACAATACAGGGTTGGTATAACACTATACCACTACAGGGTTGTAATAACACTATACCACTAGAGTGTTGTTATAACACCATGACAATACAGGGTTGGTATAACACTATACCACTAGAGTGTTGTTATAACACCATGACAATACAGGGTTGTTGTAACACCATGACAATACAGGGTTGTTATAACACTATACCACTACAGGGTTGTTATAACACCATGACAATACAGGGTTGTTATAACACAATACAGGGTTGTCATAACACCACAATACAGGGTTGTTATAACACCATAACACCACTACAGGGTTGTTATAACACCATACCACTACAGGGTTGTTATAACACCATGACCAATACAGGGTTGTCATAACACCATACCACTACAGGGTTGTTATAACACCATACCACTACATGGTTGTTATAACACCATACCACTACAGGGTTGTTATAACACCATACCACTACAGGGTTGTTATAACACCATGACAAAAAAAGGTTGTTATAACACCATACCACTACAGGGTTGTTATAACACAACACAGGGTTGTTATAACACCATGACAATACAGGGTTGTTATAACACCATACCACTACAGGGTTGTTATAACACAATACAGGGTTGTTATAACAATACAGGGTTGTCATAACACCATACCACTACAGGGTTGTTATAACACACCATACAGGGTTGTTATAACACAATCCAGGGTTGTTATAACACCATACCACTACAGGGTTGTTATAACACCATACAGGGTTGTTATAACTCAATACAGGGTTGTTATAACTCAATACAGGGTTGTTATAACACCATGCCACTACAGGGTTGTTATAACACAATACAGGGTTGTTATAACACCATACCACTACAGGGTTGTTATAACACCATGACAATACAGGGTTGCTATAACACAATACAGGGTTGTCATAACACCATACCACTACAGGGTTGTTATAACACCATACCACTACATGGTTGTTATAACACCATACCACTACAGGGTTGTTATAACACCATACCACTACAGGGTTGTTATAACACCATGACAATACAGGGTTGTTATAACACCATACCACTACAGGGTTGTTATAACACCATACCACTACAGGGTTGTTATAACACCATACCACTACAGGGTTGTTATAACACAATACAGGGTTGATATAACACCATACCACTACAGGGTTGTTATAACACAATACAGGGTTGTTATAACACCATACCACTACAGGGTTGTTATAACACCATAAAGGGTTGTTATAACACCATACATGGTTGTTATAACTCAATACAGGGTTGTTATAACTCAATACAGGGTTGTTATAACACCATGCCACTACAGGGTTGTTATAACACAATACAGGGTTGTTATAACACCATACAGGGTTGTTATAACTCAATACAGGGTTGTTATAACACCATACCACTACAGGGTTGTTATAACACAATACAGGGTTGTTATAACACCATACCGATACAGGGTTGTTATATAACTACATGGTTGTTATAACACCATACCACTACAGGGTTGTTATAACACCATACCACTACAGGGTTGTTATAACAGGGTTGTTATAACACCAACCACAGGGTTGTTATATAACACCATACCACTACAGGGTTGTTATATAACACCATACAGGGTTGTTATAACACCATACATACAGGGTTGTTATAACTCAATACAGGGTTGTATATACAGGGTTGTTATAAATACAGGGTTGTTATAACACCATGCCACCACAGGGTTGTTATAACACAATACAGGGTTGTTATAACACCATACCACTACAGGGTTGTTATAACACAATACAGGGTTGTTATAACACCATACCACTACAGGGTTGTTATAACACAATACAGGGTTGTTATAACACAATACAGGGTTGTTATAACACCATACCAGATAAACTACTTCATACCATAGGGTTGATATAACACCATACCACTACAGGGTTGTTATAACACAATACAGGGTGTTATAACACCATACCACACAGGGTTGTATAACACATAAAGGGTTGTTATAACACCATAAAATAATACAGGGTTGTTATAACCATACAGGGTTGTTATAACACCATGCCAAAGGGTTGTTATCTTATTCTACAGGGTTGTTATTATACAGGGTTGTTATAACACCATGCCAACAGGGTTGACATCAGGGTTGTTATAACACCATACCACTACAGGGGTTATAACACTGGTTATAACACCATACATGGTTGTTATAACTACAGGTTGTTGTTATAACACCATACCACAGGGTTGTTATAACACAAAAGGTTGTTATAACACCATACCACTACAGGGTTGTTATAACAAATAAATAACACATACCACTCAGGGTTGTTATAACACCAATACAGGGACTGGTTATAACACCATACCACTACAGGGTTGTTATAACACCATACTCACTCCAAAGGTTCTTACTCTGGGGTTGTTGTTAGAACTAAATAACTGACATCTCCCTTACGGACTGGATAACACCATACCACTACAGGGTTGTTATAACACCATACTCACTCCAAAGGTTCTTACTCTGGGGTTGTTGTTAGAACTAAATAACTGACATCTCCCTTACGGACTGGATAACACCATACCACTACAGGGTTGTTATAACACCATACTCACTCCAAAGGTTCTTACTCTGGGGTTGTTGTTAGAACTAAATAACTGATATCTCCCTTACGGACCGTTGCTGTCCTGCTCATTTCCACCAGCAGTAACTCACAGCGGCGATACTCACCGGTATCTTACTGGACTGCATCTTCTTGTTCCTGCGAGGCCGTAGTTTGGTGAAGTGCTGCAGCTTCTTGGCCTCGTCTGAGGGCAGTTCTCCCATGGCCCCTGACGGTCTCTTCTCTAACCTCGAGAGGGTAGGAGCAGGGGAAGGTGCAGGAGGGTCCTCTGTGTGGATAGGAACATCTTCCAGGGCCTTGTCAAGGTCAAACTCCATCTCTACAAGGTCAGAGGTCACAGGTTATAGACAGGTCAGAGGATGGTGAGAACATTATGAATAAGTAAGCATTTTGCAGTTCATATGTATCATATTTAGTTCATTCATACGTTTATTATCTTACTAGTAACACTATGTCATGAAACACATTTCACAAAACACATTTCTGCATTTATAAATGAACCTAAAACTAGAGGTATGTTATCTAAACCAGCTCTCTGTCAGAACCTAAAACTAGAGGTATGTTATCTAAACTAGCTGTCTGTCAGAACCGAAAACTAGAGGTATGTTATCTAAACCAGCTCTCTGTCAGAACCTAAAACTAGAGGTATGTTATCTAAACTAGCTGTCTGTCAGAACCTAAAACTAGAGGTATGTTATGTTATCTAAACCAGCTCTCTGTCAGAACCTAAAACTAGAGGTATGTTATCTAAACCAGCTCTCTGTCAGAACCTAAAACTAGAGGTATGTTATCTAAACCAGCTCTCTGTCAGAACCTAAAACTAGAGGTATGTTATCTAAACCAGCTGTCTGTCAGAACCTAAAACTAGAGGTATGTTATCTAAACCAGCTCTCTGTCAGAACCTAAAACTAGAGGTATGTTATCTAAACCAGCTGTCTGTCAGAACCTAAAACTAGAGGTATGTTATCTAAACCAGCTCTCTGTCAGAACCTAAAACTAGAGGTATGTTATCTAAACCAGCTGTCTGTCAGAACCTAAAACTAGAGGTATGTTATCTAAACCAGCTCTCTGTCAGAACCTAAAACTAGAGGTATGTTATCTAAACCAGCTCTCTGTCAGAACCTAAAACTTGAGGTATGTTATCTAAACCAGCTCTCTGTCAGAACCTAAACCAAAACCTAAAAGAGGTATGTTATCTAAACCAGCTGTCTGTCAGAACCTAAAACTAGAGGTATGTTATCTAAACCAGCTCTCTGTCAGAACCTAAAACTAGAGGTATGTTATCTAAACCAGCTGTCTGTCAGAACCTAAAACTAGAGGTATGTTATCTAAACCAGCTCTCTGTCAGAACCTAAAACTTGAGGTATGTTATCTAAACCAGCTCTCTGTCAGAACCTAAAACCAGAGGTATGTTATCTCGTTCATTATTTATCAGCTTCTCGTACAGGTAGTAACACAACAACAATCTGTCATGGTCCACACGTCACAACGTTGATCTGATACTAGCGCTCTGCTTGGTCGAGGAGACTCACCGAAGGCACGAGAAACTGGACGGAGCATTCTACTGTGGATGCTTTTTCTCTTGGACTTGGGAGTCATCTGGAAAGAACACAGATATTTACGCATAAGAGACGCCATAACTGCTATGATCAAAACCTTCTGATACTCAGCCAGCCCTCTTACAGTAGACTGGGATGTCACTTTCAATCCACAAACACAAAACACACTTCACTGAGTGTAATGTGTCAATGCTGCACTTGAATTCAGGACATCATTTCAATACTAGTTTGCGTAAAAGATGAAGTGATCTTTATCTTGTTCGTTTTTTTCCCTCTCGCTTTTTCGGTTACCAAAACAAAAACAAAAATGAGGACAGAAAACTAACTGTGTCCTGCGGCATCAAACCTCCAATATTAACAGGACAGAACACTAACTAACAGGAGATGTGTCCTGCTGCATCACACCTCCAATATTAACAGGACAGAACAC